>NW_019384574.1:714404-806186 GCF_000671375.1 Centruroides sculpturatus | reverse complement strand
TAGCCAGTTGCGATGATTGTTTAGATCATGTTTTTTTTATGATTAAATGTGTTGTGATGTTTTCAGCGGTGGATTGTTCCATAAGCAGTGAATTTCACAGATTTTTGTTTGCTAAAATAAACTTTTATGGTCATTGAAAGAAATTTGTAGGATTTTGCAATTTTATTTTTCAATAAAAAATATGTTGGATTGGGTTTTATGAAAGTGTACAAGTAAAAAGAAAGATAAATTTTGTGAAAAAAGTTGAAAGAAATGGTGAAATTCAACAACACTGATTCTAAACAAATGTCTACAAAATTCTCACACAGATATAACACTGCAACAAACAAACAAAAGTTCCCAATTATTTATAAGATTACTGTATGTATATTTCAAAAACTAATAAAATTTAGCTTTTAGAATTAAAATATTAGAAATATTTTAAATATTTGTCTAAGTAAATTCTTTTATATTTACAAAAATTCCTATTTAAGTCAATGTTCAATAATTCTTTAAATAGTTTTAGAAATAACAAGTACTTTCAGTACAAAATCTTTAAAGAGTTTTTATGATTTCCTTCACATTGTTCATTTTCATGTATTTTGAAAAGAATTTTAAATGTGTTTTTTAAATTTTTAAAATATTTGAAAAATTGTATAAGAAATAGTTAAGCATTGAGATCTTCACTTTATTCAAAGATATCGTTAAAATATTTAAGTTCATTACAATTGAAATTTTAAGTTGATTATCAGTTAGCCACTTTCAGTACGACACCAAATTTGATTTGTTTTTTGTTGATTATTTTTTAAATTATGAATTGTAAATTTAAAATATAAGTCACTTTTGGAATAATAGCTAATACGATAGAAAAATTACCGATGTCTGACTAAAAGGTGGTTGTGTCTAACGTATTCTAGATTAATTTCATAAAATGTGTTAATCACTGTATTCGTACAGTTAATTTGTGTTTTAAATTAATAAAAAATTAATTATTATTTAAATTTTAACTACATCATTAGATCAGATCCTCACTTTTGTATATAATGAATATGTAAAGTTTTAAATGATTAGTAATGTACAGGGAGTGGAACTTTGCAGTAAACAAGGTAAGCATGCACCTCACTGTCCACAGCTGGGTGGTGCATGCTTTGGGAACCACTGAATTATATATTAGCCAATTGAAAAATACTAATGCTATACATGTGTAGGTGAAATCTAGTTTTAAACATCATAGTTGTCATTATTGATTGCAGAAATTGTTAGTTCTTAGCTTGTTCAGCTTTCAGTTACACTCTAAAGGTGTGCTCATAAAATTGTTTTTCAGTAAGAACACTATTTTATAGAAATATGAGCTACAGTTTTTGTTAAATTTTTGTTTTGATTGAGTTTGATGATGAATTCTGAGATCATAGAGTTGAAATATAGTGCACTCTTGCTGATATGAAGTAATTAAATGTACAGGATTGTTTTGAATTATTGGGGGTGTTCATAAAGAAAAATAAAGTAAAAATGATTATAAATTCAACCTGTTAAAAAAAAAAAATTAACCAATAATTTTGTTTTTGGCTGGAACATTTAGCAAAAATCAAACAAAATTAATCCAGATTAGAAGAAAGTCCGTTTGAGATGTTAAACTTCATTATGACAGCAAATTTTTTAATGTGATTTTAATATGAATATTCTATAGCACTATTTATTTATATTTTAAAATATCTATGTTCCAAGCTAATGTCTTGAATCATATTAATTAATTGTATAGACAACTTAACTATGTTTATAATAAAAATTTTCCTTAATAAGTTAATATAAAATGTTTATGTTTTACTAATATAAATATTTTAGATTATAAAATAATTATTATAAATATATTTGTTTATTATTATAAATACAGATAAGTTCATTCTTGTGATTTATCATTTCCCTCCCCCCTTCAGTTCTGATTGTATAATCAATATATACTACTCATATTTGCTTGGTTTCATTATCATTTATCATATTTTATCTTTCGTTCTTATTACCAAAATCATCTGTTTGGAGTTTTTGTTACTCTTCTCTTCATTTATAATATGAAATATTATAGGAAAATAATTCTCCGAAATAGAGAAAAAATTTATCTGTATAAACATCTAAGGAAATGTATTAATAAAATTAGAATTGATGTTCTAAGGAGATTTATCTTACACAAGTGTATCATCTTCATTTCTTAACCTTATATTCGAAAGAAAAACACCGAAAAAAAAATTTCATTCTTTACATTGTTTATGCCCATTCCTGCAATTTACTTTGAATATAAATTAACATTAAAGTAACTATTTGATTTTGTATTTAGAAATGTTCAATGGTTTTTTTTCTTATTTTAAGTGATCCGAAAACGAGATTGAGCGCATCCCGAAAACGTTAATCAAGTAAATGATTTTTGGTTCTTAGAAACTCTTTCGGCATTTTTCTGTTTGAATTTAAATTAGAGGTTGGTTTCTAATTTCAAAAAAATATTGATTATTTGAATTTGCAATACAACAAAAACTAGTGTAATTTAGTATAATTGGAGTCGGAATTTATTCTCAAAAAATATTTTTAAATTTCTCGAAAATTTCATTCTAATCATTAAAAAAAAATTCTTTAAAGCGACTATTTTCTAAACATGTGATTGGTTTTTTTTTTCTTTCTTTCTTTTATGAGGAAGTGATGGATTGTTTCACTATTTTTTTATAAATAAACTTTCGCTGTAATTAGTTGAAAGGTTGTTTATTATATAAAATAAATGACAATTTTTAAATTTATAGCTTTTTCTTGTTTAATCTAGAGTAAGAAGAATTTCTTATTATCAGCAATTTCAGTTATTAAAGTAGATAATTGATTATTTTCGAATTAATTTGGAATAGACACTTCACAGTTTTAAGGACATTATTCATACCAAATTGCATTTTTATTGTTAGTTCTGATCATAAATTCTTTCAAAATTATTAATAAATAGCAGTAATAACTAAGGATATAAAATTGACAAATCTGTTTTGTTAATATTGTTGTTTGTCGTAAAGTAATCTTGGGTTTAATTTGCGTAATCTGCTGTTAGTAATTTGGAAGGTGATGGAGTATTAATCCCTTTGCCAATACCGTAGCACCAATAGTATGAGAGATAAAATAATTCATGCTACTTCACTGTTTTGTTTGTTTGTTGAATGCCAATAAGAAATGTATTATCGATTAAAACAGATTTTAAAAAAATATTTCATTATTATTTTAAATAATGCAAAATTAGATTTATATTTTCCTTTTTTTTCTGGAATTTCATATTTAATTTATTATATATAAATTTATGTATTATTATTTAGTTTTAAGAAAATATTTTATTCTTAGAGAATTTCTAGATGAAGTAAATTTAATCTATTTTTGGGTGGTAAAGAAAACTTCTCAAAAAAAATCATTATGATTAGCTTATAACTCTTCAAAGTTTACCAATTTAATAACGAATAACTAGCTGGATTTTCCTTATTAAAATGGCAAGAGAAATTTCTTTTGAATATTGTAAAATTAAAAGTTTTAATTTTAACCTAAAGCAATTCTTCTCCCGTCATTGTTTGTAAATTTTTATAAACACAACTTAAATTCTTAAAGCCTTCATAGTATTTCTGGAGTTTTTACTGTTTTGTGAATAGTATATTTAGTTTCTGTTGCTATGGTTAAAATTATCTTTTGCCTGCTTTATGAATTAAAAAAAAAAAACAAAAACATTTTTCTGAGAAAAGTGTATCCAACCCAAGTTTATAATTTTTCCAGCAAATATTTATTCAACTCTTTGAAGAGGTTGATGATTCCATATTACTTCTCCCGAGGACGACGTGAATGTTTAAAAGTATATTGTTGTTTGCTTGATCAATGGTGAGTTGCATAGTTTATTCTTGACCATTCAAATAAAGAATTTCTATCGTCCTCATGCATTACAAATCTTATGTCATTTGTTTATTTATTAATTTATAATGCGTAATAACTGTATAATTAATTTAATTGCCAATAATTCAGTTTTTGTGCAAAAATTGTTAAAATAATAATTTTTATCCACTACAAAATTATTTATATTTAGTAATTTATTTTAAATTTAAATCCAAATTATAGAATAGTTGAGTAAAGAAATTTATTTAAAAATTACGACAAACGAATTTCAATTATAATTAGTTATCGTATAAATTGCATGAAATTTAAAATTTTCTTTATGGTGTTCAGTAATTTTAACTCGATTTTTAACAAATTAAGTAATTTTATTCTCGTTATTTTATGAAAAATATCTTAATTTTGAACAGTATAATTTTTATAATTTAAGAAATATGAATGAATGTTAATGATTAAATTAAAACTTAAGTTGACTTCAGGAATAGCAAACAAGATAAATTATGTTTATATTATTGTATAGTATAACTTCGTATTAATTAAATTGTAGGATAAAATTCAGCATTTTGAGAATTTGAAAGACTTGATAGCTTAAGATAAAATATACATTAGAAAATATTAATGTAAAAAAAAATAGCAAAGCCCAAATGTATGAGAAAAGTTTTAAAAAAATTCAAATGCATCAAGTAAACAAACAAATTAAACTTTACAATTAAATAATTTATAGATTTTGTCTTTCAGACATTATATATACTTGGAGAAACACAGTGTATATATACATATATAAGCATATTAAATAAGTTAGTTGTATATAGATGTTTATGTATATATACACCATACTGGGTAAAGTTATATCTGGCTTGAGTGCCACAGTGGATGATTATATAGGCCATGGGTGTATGAATCATTCTCAGTCAGCGTCGTGATTAATCTTGGATGGTTATATCAAGAATTAAATATGTCCTGAAGCAAAAAATCAGTTATGTTCAATGGTCTGAGTGTAACTGGCAATGCATCTGCATGGTAGGCGGGAGCGGAAGGTTTGAGTCCCACTCCAGGCCAATTCTTTTTTGCAGAATATTTTAAATTATTTAATAAAATATTAATTTATTATTATTATTAAATTTAATAAGAGATGGTGCCTAATGCCTACCTCTAATACCAAATTATTTAAAATTATAATTATTAATAGTAGCAGAAAAATAGCCTGATACATTATGGCAATCATTTGGCTCTGAGGAACACTAAGTGAATTGTACAAAAATTAAGCATGTTCCATCAAAGTTGTCTATGCATAATTCCTAAAATCATCTACTACTATAACTATGTCACAAACAATAAAGTTGTAATCTTCTTGATCTGCTTCTATTTATAAGACATCATAACAGACTGTAGGATACGTTGGGTATCAACTACTATATTTACCAAGTCGACAGACATTCTAACATCAAATTAACTCCTGACATGTTGGGGGAAAGAAAGGATGTAGGCTGAGCAAAGTTTGGCACAATATATCCACAGATGACTTCTGAACTCTGAAATGTTTAATATTAAGCAAGATGGAAATTCTGTCATGAAAGATAGCTGGAAATGAAGTCTTGCTGCCCAGTGTACCAGTTGCATATTTGGAGATAGCTACTATTATTAAAGTAGAACAAAATGTTTATATGAGAAATTAAGTTCAAAATCTAAAAAAATGCTTCAGAGGACGAAAACAAATTATACTTTTGAAAATCTTAAAGTTTATCAAACATTTTTTTATAATAATAAGTACTGTACATTCCTGAACAAAGAAATAAACATTCTTGGAATAGACATTTACTCCAAATTTGTAAAATTATTTGATGACTATTGCTTGCTTGGATATGTTTACCCAACAAAAATCAAATTTATCGCTAACTCCAATTAGATTATTGTGATGTATCAAAATTATATGATTACTTAGACAACTAAGTAATTAGCTGATTAACTGTTTATATTTTATTGTGTAATATAATTTATGAATTTCATTACATTCGTTCATTGATTTAATAAAGCCAAGAAAATATTAATATCTATGATTTTATAATAGAAAATTTACTTTTCCATATGATTTTTAATTGATATTTTATATTATTGTTAGTATCGTGCTTTACTGCAACCGTATCACAAACAATAAAGTTGCAAATAGATGCAGATCAAAAATATCACAAGATATTGTCAAGTTGGTACCAAGCTTCATTTTTCAGTTAAGCTCTGTATTAACTTAATTGCGATTTTTGAAAGCTTTAAATAATTTTACACTTATAACAACAAGAACAAAGCTTAATAATAATAATGATAATAAAGTGTAAATAATCAAGTCTTTTAATACCCTATCATCTTTGATGCCATAAAAAGTTTAATGTTGAAAATTCCTTTTAAAAGAACAGAAGATATACTTTATATTTTGCATATTTTCTTTTTTGGTGTAAAAATCATCACCGATTTATTAAATAATTGGTGAAATATTAATTATAAAATTTCTGAGTCAGTTATTCTATGTTTTAGCTTTCATAAAAAAATCTGTTATTGGCTTAAAACAGAAAATAACTAGTTTTTTAAAGTATTTCAAAGACCACTATCTGTTTCATCTATAAAAATAACAGAAATTTTGTCATTTTTGGCATAGTTATAATTATATATGAACATCAACTCTCAAACTGTTAGATTAAAGCCAAACAAACTGCTGTTTCGATTATAATTCAGTTCATCTCCAAAAATTGGTTGAAATTAACCAGTTTTAAAATAATACTTTTCATTTGTATCAGTTACATGTTCATCATCTCATATTATTTTTTATATACTTTTATCCTCAACTTTTTATTATAACTTTTTTCCATTAGTCTTAATGTTTCATTATCATATACAGAATTTACTATTATTAACTTTTGGATGTGTCATTTGCAACTGTTATATGACAAATTGAGAAAAATCTTTTCTGTTTTATGTCGGATTTTAATTTTTGATTATAGCATCCATTAACTGAAGCATAGCAATATGACATCAATTTTGCAAAGTTTTATGAACAAGTCAAAAATTTTCTTTCAGTATGGATACGCTCAGGTTTGCATGCGGTTGGCCCATCTTTTGACCGAGAACACAAATATTTGTATACAATAACATCAAAATATTGTTAGAAGAGTATACTGGAATGTGAATTGCTTGTTTAAATAATTTTCTTGACAATTTTCCAAGTAAAAGAACTGTATTTAAATAGTCCAGGGTTAACTAGATTTGTCAAGGATAAGTATATAATTGCCCTTTACAATTTTGATACAATATTACATCTGTTTTTAAATAATTGAATTATAATAAGTGTGTGTTATTACAAATGGTTTATATGTGTATGTATTTTTTTAATCAAATAATAACACAAATTTGCTATCTATATATATTCCAAAATATGAAAAATGCTTGATTTCTTTAAATTGTTTACTTAACATCAAAATCTGAGGTTTTCTTTTGTTTGTGTTGTATGCCTTGTGGTGTATGCCTTGTCTAACTCAGACAAGGCATACACCACAAATATTACTTTATTTTAAATTGAGTATTCATTTGAGATAGACATGTAGAAAAGTTTAAAAATTGGTATGGTAAGACATTCTTTTGATTGCATAATTTAGTTACTCCAGCTCAAAAAATGTAGATATAATTTTCTCTCATTTCAGTAAGATTGGCTTTTCAATCAGTGATTTGTATAAATCTGATATCATTTTTAAGCTTCCATTAACAGGAAGCATTTTTAAGCTTCCATTAATTGTTCAGTGGTTAATCAGTAAGAAGTTTACTGCATTTTTTAATTAAAGGCTTAGTTGCAAACAAAACTGTTCAAATTCTGAAGGTATTTTTATATTTTAAGTACTCCATGCTGTACAGTGCAAAAGTATTTAGTACAGTATATGAAGACATCAGTATTGAGATTTTGGTTGAAAAATGTTTTGAAATGTAATAATAATAATTTGATTATAAGTTTATGCACAACTTATAAATTCATAAATTATATTTACCATAAATCTTGCAATGTTATATTTGAATCTTATTCTGGATAATGTTATGTAAAGACAAATTTAGATTTTGTTTAGTGTCTTCATTGAATCTATCCAATTGCATAAATGAAATAATCATAATTAAAAATTAAGGTTTCTAGTCATATTTAAGCTGCTATTTAAAGCACATACAAGTGGGAAATTAACAAATACTATTGTTGTAGAACTGTTGAAATTAAGAATGGGAAAAATTTCTAAAATAAATATTTTTATTTTTGGTATAATCCCAGATTTATCAGAACAGCCCAAATTAGCAATTTTTTTTATTAATGCTCTAACTTTTACTAATATTCAACCATGAAGTTATATGGCAGATCATTGTTATGTAACTTTACAATTAAGTAGGTACATACAGAGTGTCTGAGAAGTTACTGTGTTGTGAGAAATTTGTAACGACATTAAAGTTACAGGTCTCGTATGCAATAAGTGCCTATAAGTTGTATGCAATACCAAACCTGTAACTTTAACATCATTACAAATTTCTCACTGTACAGTAATTTCTCAGATATTGTATACAATAATAATAATAATAGTAATATTTTTGTTGATAACTAACTTCGTTATAATGTGTTTAAAAATTGTGATAAACTTAAAAAATGAATTAAGCGTTAAAGAGACAGTTTACACATGTTTCTAATTTATTTGGTTTCTAAAATTTACTTATCTGAATATTAAAAACTGGTATATACAGGTAGCATGAATATATAAAGTTGTATTATGTGGATAAAATTGTTTTGTAATTCAGCCATGGTGGTCGTTGTACTGACAAGAGGATTATAATTGAATTTAAAGGATAAACATTTTTGTGTACTTACGCTTTGAAGATGATTGCTTAGTTTACGGTTATAATTGATTATGATTGTTTTACTATTAATCATATATTTGATTTGCCATTATGTTATGATATTCCAGTATTAGTAATTTAGTAGTTTGGTTATCTGATAAATTTAATAGCACGAATTAATGAAATCAATTGGATGCTAATTGGAAAACTGCAGTTTGGAGTACAAATGCAGTTTGGCATGGATCATTCAAATGGAATCTTTATTTTCCTATTCATAATTTATTGTTATTTTTTTTTAAATCTATATTAATTCTTAGATTATATTGAAAAATAACAGTTGGACTGCCATGTAAAAAAAAAATAACAGATGTTAATTTTCAGTCCCGTCTTATTGGGCATCCAATGTACAATTAGAAATTAAGACAATGTTCTGTAGTTGGTATTATTGGTTGCCTAATAGACTTAAAATCAAATTTGTTTTTTTTTTTAACTTAATGTTTGAATAGAAATTATTAAGGTGTGAAAATTTCAGCCACAATTAAAGAAAATCAATTTCTCCACCATGGCTGTCCTTCATTTTTACATTACTAATTACTTAGTGATGACTAAAAAAAATATCACTGTGACAAAGCTCAGTCTATTTATTTTTTTTTTCTAGCATAAATTTTTTTGTTTTGGTTACTGCCGCCAATGAAACGGATCATGTACCTAAGGTTAACTGTGTTTTTGAAGAAAATTTACATTTATTTGTTGAAAACTATGACTGGCGTTGGGCAGCATTTTGTTCCAGAAAATGATTTTCTTTATTATCCACTGGAAAATGAGTTGTCGTGTCCAGCAGAGACGAAGGAAAAGCCCTTCTCTGGGACTCCACAGTCTTTGTTGGATGTCGGTATTCTGTATTATTGTTGCACATCTGTCAAAGACAGAAATATTGATAGATTAAATTTACATGCCATTCCAATGAAAATTTCACTCCATGTATGGTAATTCGAGGTTGATTTGATTGGTTTTAGTGACCCCGCCACATTGGAAGCAAGCTCAGAATCAAAGGCGAGTCCCCTACAGATTGACGGTAATTATGGACCAATAAACATTTTTCTAAAACTGTCGCCAGAATTTTGTGAAAAAAGATCCCTGGAGAAGGGCTTTTCTTTGTCGTAATGCAAAAAAGAATCATGTGTGTTAATTAAGATTTGCTTTTAACTTCCTTTGACCAGAGAGTATTGAGTGTTTCCTAAGTAAAGACCATTTTAAAAATTCTATTGCGAGGCAGAGAGAGAATATTTCACATTACTCATTTCTGTTTATTCTCCAACACCACAAAAATTCAGTCTTACCGAAATTGAATAATTATTAATTAATAATATTTTAATAAATGGAAAATTGAAAGTAGACTAGAGCAAATGGAATGTGAAGTTACTAAAGTTTAAACTGCTATTATTATTATTATTACAATGTGCAATTACTAAAATTGTATGGATCTTCAAAATTTTAATGATTTCATCATTTTCTTATAGACCCTTTGGGATGTAATTAATAAGTAGACTACATTTGATTAGAGGACAATTGTGTTTTGGTTGTTACCGTAATAAAAATTTTATTGAAAATAATTGAAAAATTTATTAAATAAATATAAAATGTTGTCCTTGGATGCTTTTAAGAGCACAACCTTTTGTGTTTTACTTAATTAGTGGAATAACTCGTGCTCATGATAAAATGTATTGTCAAATCTACTTTTTGTTGAGTGAAAAATCAGTATAATAATTATATGAAAAATTAAATTTGGAAAAACTTTCATCGTTGCAAAGACTTGGTGTTTTGGAGAAAGCTGTGAATTATTCTGCCTGTCCCAAATGTTTTGATTAATCATGCTTATGAAACAATTTGTACTCTTGTTTTAATTTTTAATAATTGTTATAATTATATTTTAAATTGACTGCTTAAAATAATTTTTTTAATAATAAAAAAATTTACTAAAAAACTTTTAAAAATCTTAAATTATAATCATAATTTAGTGTATTAATTTCTGTTGAGAATAATGACATTTTTCTCTTTTCAATATTTCAGCAATGATTGCCAGTCAGCAAGCAGTAGCTGCAGCCGTTGGCACAATCCATCCTTACGTGCCAAAACAGTTTGATGTGCAACCTTCTAAGAGGAATTCTTTATTGGAGTGAAACGTGCCATCGACTTGTGCTCATCATGCACCGTAGTTTCTTGCATGTGTTTGTATCAGAAAATTATATTGAAGTAAATGATGCACCGCAGCTTAATTGTTCAAGTTAATCATCGAAAGAATTTGATGAATCCTTCCACCATTGATCTTAGGACCAGTGCAATTTGGAATATTTAATGCATTAACAGACAGTTTCTTGCTGGCAAGTTCTATTGATGTCTTGTGAATCCTACATAAACAAACTGCTGGAATCAGTTGTTTGCTTCGGCTAGAATGGTTTTAGTGATTAACCAAAAACAAGAACATTTAGATGTGAGTTTTCATTTCCATGGTGAGACATTCACTTGTTGAGAAGTGATCATGTGCAGAGATGATAATGTTTTTTAATCTGCACGTCCAGATGAAAAATTTGATGACAATATATATATACGGTATATATATATATATGTATCTAGCATGCACTTTAAGAAAAAAAAAATATCAGACATTGATCGAAATGTTTCTTCCACACATCATGAACTATTTCTGTATCTCGCCGCAAGACGGGAAACCATGTGGTGTTATTCATTTCTTTTTATTTTATAGACATTGCCTTGCATTCAAAACAGTATGTTGTTAGAAACCATGACTGTGATGAGTCCGTGGTATTTGAGTCCACGATCGAGTGGCCAACCTGCTTCATGTACAAAGTGTTGTATATTATGTGTTTATGTAAAACTTTCGACAGTTTCCGGTCCCTAAGAAAACACATGTTGGTGTTTTGACTGTTGTATTTTTATGACACAGAATAAATCTGTGCATTTGAGTTCTTAGACATCAAAATTAGTATCATTTGTTTGATATCACATTATTTAATATTCAAAGTTTTAATAGTGTTTGATAAAAGATAAAATAGTTTAAAAAATTTTTAAAGACAGTTTTCCTGAAAAGATGATAAGAAAAATTACATACATTAAAGGATTACAGGAGCTATTTTAATATTAAAATTTTCACACTACACCTTTTTTTGCTGAGATAGTTTTATTGAAAAATTAACATTTTCTGCCTACTCTATTTTTCTTGTTTTTCCATTATTATTTTTTGTATTTAAATCTATGTATTCTATTTAATGGAACGCCAATGTTCTTTTTTTTTCTATCGTTAAGCCTGAGGATGGCTATTTTAATATTTATTTGTGAGAAAATTATTTGAAATTTATATATTAAATACTATTCTTGTAAGTTATTGTCTCCCAAAAACAATAGCATTATCTAAATTTAGTTTTCATATTAGTTTTGTTTATTAGTTTATACAAAAACAGATACAATTGCTCCTATAATCTTTCTACACTGTTATGGTTAATATTACAGGATGTATTTGATTACACTACATTGATTAAAATAATAATAAGGAAATGGGGTATTAATAAAGTATTTTAATGTTTATTAAAATTGTAGCCCATAATTTAAGCTGTATCATTAATATTTACTGAATTATTATAAATATACATCTTTCTTTTAAGATTTAAAATCATTAAGTATGGAACTTATATGTTCCTAAGGTTTGTTTTGATTACAATAAAGTAATACAATTTGATTGATTGATCTAAAATACATTTTCATTGAATAGAACAATTGGTTTTGGCAAGTTGGTTGCCGCCTCCAGATTTCAAGTTCAAAATTACTAACAATTTGAAACAGTTTTAAATTTTGAATTTAAATTGTTTTAAACTGTTAAATATGAAACCTGCAGATAAGAATAGACTTGCCTATATTTATTATTTGGTTTTAATAGAATGTATCTTGCAACAAGTAGACAAAATGCGTTATTTTGAGATTATTTTGAGAAGAAAGAAAATGAGAAAAGGGGGAATTATCCCATAATGGTTTTTCAGATCATTCAAAAATTCTACTCACATAGGATTTGAATTTGCCAAATTATATAAAATTAGGAAATTTATAGGAAAACATGAAAATGGAAGTGTGAAAAGGATTATTTTTAGCTAGTCATGATGTCATTAATGATCGTATTTTATTCCTCATAGAAATATGTTAGTTGTGATCATTAAAATTAGATGGTTTATTTGTTAAATTAATTATTTTATGATTTTATTATAAGATGTTAATTGCAGAATGTAAGTTAACCTTAATTGTGTGATTAGGAGATATTCTCTTAATTGAAGAATACTTTAAATATTGTTATAATCAGAAAGCAATTTAAAAGTAATGATGAGTTTAAGATTCAAAATTTCAGACAATAGCTGCTGTTCTCTGAAATTTTGAAATTCTAAAAAAAAATTGTTTTCTTAGAATTGATTATATTTTAAATGTCTGAAGATTTCAGTTGATGATAGTTGATGTGCAAGATATTACAAGAGCTATTGCAGTGTTTTAAACCTACATATCAAGTTTAATGTATTTATTATAACTGAGTAAGAAGGTACTGTACATACATATAAATCTTACTCAAATATTATATAAATTAGCATTTGAAAACAATTTACATTATTTGATCTCAATATTTAGTTTTGATCATCATCAATATTATCCCAAAGTTTGACATTGCACTTTGAAGAATGTGTTTTGGAATAGTGAATATGTCGCACTCAATAGGCGACTCAAGCTTTGTCTTTGAGCCAGTTTGATAAATATTACCTTCAAGATATCTCTATGAAAAGACATCTTCAGATTTGGAAAAACATGCAGATCAGTCGGTTCATATTTTGAGGTGTTTTCCACAGTGCAAAGCTTGTTGAAGTTGAGGATTAACAATTGAACACACTAACATAAATGGCTTCAAGTGTGATTTGAATGATACCTGTACAACTTGTTCAGTTTGTAATAAAGCATTAAAGTTTATAACTTTTGGAACACATTGTATATAATGGATTTTGCCCAAGATAATATGAAACTTCATGCTAAAAATGATCTATGTTTGTTACATATAGGATGATGTGAAATAATTTAACTATGCACTATCTTGTGTAATATTTGAACTTACAGAATATTTGAAGAGATTTATCATAAAGAATAAGTTCATTTGTTTTAGCAATCTGTTTATGAAGTTTAGTCTTACAGTGTATGTGTGGCCAGATCATGTTGCACAGACCTCTGCATAAAGCTTAGCCGAGGGGTCGGAGCCACAGTACTCTCCTGTATAAGACTAAACTTTATATAACTTTTATATGTTTCATATAAAAACAAACAAATTGATTTTAAAAATGACATTGAAATCAATTTATCTCCATTTTATAATTAGCATTGTACAAAGAGTGTCTGTTTATATTATACCAATTAACAATTACATTTGGTTTGTCATTGAATTTGGCAATACAATTACATTGTTAACATAATTAGGCAATTTTTGTTTGTGGAGAAAACAATAGATTGCTTGGGAATGTTGTGGAAACCAATAGTGATTAACACTCAATTGAAAAGATTAACAAATTCTATAAAATGAATTACTATAAGAAAATAATTCTGTGAAGTAAACATTAGTAGGAAAATTTGATATTTATTGGGTATATATATTGAATATATATGAATATATTCAAATTTAAAAGGTAGAAACGATTACAGCATTTTAATATTTGTCAGCATATTTGAAATCTCTAGGTCTTGATTATAATTAATTAAAAAATTTTACAAGCCTAAATTTATGCAAGATGATAGCAGATTATCTCACAATATCCCATGTATTAATTTTAAAAATTACATTACCCTATACTGTTGTTGTGTTTATACTATAAAGATACAATGAATGTGTAATCAAAATTAAATTAATGAATTGAACCAATAGTTCAGTTCATTACATATTCATTCTATCTTCATATATACTGTACATATTAATGAGAAAGTTTTAATGTAATATTTTAGTCATATTAAGGATCTTGTGATTACTTTTTACATACATTATTGATATGATCATTAGAATTAATTTCAAATGCAATACTGCATTTCCAATACAAATTTTTCCAAAAAGTAATGTATTATAATTTATTTCTTGGCTGGAACCAGTATTAACAATTTAAAACTAACTGAAGTGTGTAATACAAGATTAAAGTGACCAACTTTTATGATCTAAACAAAATGATCATTGGATTCTTCATTGAAAATAGTTCATCAATCAGTGAAATGTATTATGTACCAAATTCTTTTGTTTCAGGAAGACAATTAGGAATGAATTTTTCAATTGACCATGCACTGTAGATTCTTCAAATATGATTACTTTGGCAAACACATTATTTCCAAATTGGCAATTTTAAGTTAATGGAGAAAGATTTTCTCCCAGTGTTAGAGAATACGAAAATGAATCAGTTACTTTGAACTAGAAATAAAAAAAGATGGTGGAAACTAAGATGATATTTCAAGTGAATGTATTGATTACCCAAACTGATGGGTTTTAGGACTGTAAAACAATTGACAGCCTTTAATATGATATTAACACACAAAGAAACACTTATCACCATTCTACTAAATTACTGTTTGACTAAAATATCAAACTTAGATGCTCTAAGTTTGATATGGAAATACCACTTACACAAGATACATGGTGGATGTGTTATTTAAATATGATGATGGTGATTGGATTTGTACAAAAGCAAGATATATATTATTGGGTTATATCTATATAATGTAAATATGGACGTAATAGGATTTCGTAAGCAAAGCATCCCTGTTTTCCATTTTTGAAATTAAATATTTATTGTGAAATAAATTGTGGTACATTACTTTTATAGTTCTTGGTGCATTCGTAGTGTGGCTATGGTTTCCAACTATTCGGAAATGATCTGAAAAATGAGTGAAGTGTATGTTTTCCAGCTCTTTTCTTCCTCCTGAAAAGTTGGCACCTCTAATCGTAATCTGAATTATTTTCATTCCCGCTAGTTTATTTTTTTCATTTTTGTTTTCTGCTCTCTGGATATTAAATGCTTTTTTAAATCCCATTATGTGTCTGGCTGAATCCACAACGGGTCAGCAGTGAGGATGGGTGCTCGACGTATTCGGAATGGGATCCATATGTAAAATTCCTGGGGTGGTTCGCTGGGATTCGATTCTTAGTCTCCAGAGCTGTAAGCTGACCACCTCGACCATCCTGGCTGTCTCCTCATCACCAAGGAAACAAAATTTGAAGTTTGTAGGTTTTAATTTGCTCATCACATTTTCAAGTTGGTTTTTTTTCAATGTGTTCAGAATTTGTTACTATGAAAGTTGGCAACTCAAGCTGTGTTTGGCCCAGAAGCTAAGTAACCAATATATAAAGATTATTTTAAGACCATTAAATTATAATTGGTTTGGAACATGATTTATTTTGCTTTCAGTGAAATGACTGAATCATGAATAACTAAGTAGCTGTATCAAATTATTGATACATACATAAGTGAGTTACTCGTCAATAGAGAGGTTGAGGCGCACGTTTTAAACGTGTACGTGTGACGTTCGGCGCCGCTTTCTCGTAAGCCTAAAAGTTTGACGATGGTGTTTGGAATGTTGAGCGTGATTCCACCGACTATCCAATGTCTATATATATATATAACCCATTCAACGTGTCCGTCTGTCCCGTAACCGTTTGATAACGGACACTAGAGGCGCCCCTATCGTGTGTCATATTTCAAACATTCAAATTAACAATTTTAATTATTATTTAAATTAACAATATAAATTATTATTATTATTCATTTGGCCCAAAAATTATTATTTGCCCAATATATAACAATATAAATAATTCAATATATTTGTAATAGGAATTTATTATTGTNTGAAATAGTTAAGGTAATATTTTAATATAATAATAGAAACCTTTCATGGCACGACCAAAGAAATACGCCACTGTGGGGGAACGTAAAGCTGCCGCTGCTGCGAGACAAAGGGAGAGACGTGCGCAGGAAACATTACAGAGAATAGCACAATCAATACGTGGAGGCTTGCAGAAGATGAAGAAATGTATACATTTATATATACTAACTGAATCAAACTTTTAAACATTAAGCGCACACAACTTTCATATATTAAGTGCATTAAACATGTCTCAGGAATTTGTAATGCTGCTGGAACGCCCACTAGGGGGCGTCCCGGGCTACTAGTTTCAATATATACGACGAGTAACTCACTTTTGAGCATCAATATTTTTAACGATAAAGAAAAAACATGCCCTTGCCATTCTTTTGTTTGAAAGCCCGTCATCGACCGAGTGGATAAAACCACTGAACATTGGCTACTGGTCCCTGCACGAAAACTCTACGTGGCGAGATCAGACATCCGGACGGACCACTCCCGAAAAATTCCAGGGATTATTCAATTCGTCCGGATTCGATCACGAGCAGTAGGGCTGTCACCTAAACCGCTCGACCATCTGGTCGACGTTATTATGTAATTAGTTGCTGAGTGGATAAAAACCACCAAACACTGATGGTCCTGGTCACGGGTTTGCCTCTCACCGAAGAGCTCTGATCATGTGGAGTTTTCCGGGTCATCTTCATGTGTCTTATACTTATGTAGAAGCCACTTTCCTACACAAAGTCCTCCCGGAGGCATCCCTTTTTGGAAGATCTCCGTGTTGCGTTTCCTTATCCGATCAATCCTACATTGTTTTTTTCCTTTGCTATTTTTAGTACTAATCAAAGAAATATTTTATTAGAAAACTTATTCATTTTAAAGTTTCGCTTGAATTTCGTGTTACCCATGTATTTTCTGCTTATCATTATCAATGTACCACAAACAGTTCAGTTAGTTTAGTTATTTTATTAAAGCACAAAATGCACATTTTCAGCAACGCTAGGCATAGCTGGAGGTTGAATACAGAGAATATGATGTAAGTCGTATACAAATTGTGAAACGCGTACAAAATAAAAGTAAATACTGTATATGAGTACAGTATAAAATTGTTAAATCAGAATACAAGATTATGTGCACGCGTTTAGAAAATGAGAATATAGCATACGTAGTAAGTAAAGATACATCAAAATGCCGAGATACAGTTAATTTTTATAATACACCATTAAGATGAAATAGAAGTAATGATTAAAATATACGTATTAAGAAAATTACAATATTTACATGTTGGAGGATACCAATCAGTTAGCTGACTGTTGAGGCCCAAACCACAAACACAGTAAACTGAGACTCCATCGTTTCCAGAGAGAAAAATTTGGAAATAATTTATATGCAGGTATTATAGTAAGTTTCAATACTAGCAAACCCATAGAAAATCCTTCCGGCAGGACTTTCTATGGGGAAACTTCTATTTAGATGTTAGACACGTGAGAAAGATCTGTAAAACTTCTCTAAAAAACGGACTGGCCACGTGAGATTTTTTGCTATTTTTACGTGTTAATACTTTACTAACAGTTGGTACATCGCATGTAAACAGAAGGACAGACGACACAAAAACAATTACCAGACGCGTATGACTACATTGTGGCACATAAAGCTAATTACCGGATGTAAGCCCTTTCAAAATACCGCTAGATAAGGTCCTTTAGAAGGAGATAGTTGTCTTTGCTCTCAAGAAAGAGACTCAGATCACAAGGCCAATTCACATTCTTAGCATGCAACTTAAGTTTTATAAGTTGCCTTATGTTATGAAGCATTGGGCAGGGAAAGATATAGTGTCGAATCCCGAATTTCCACAATAACTGAACAGCATTGAACTCGACTTATGGAATCGACAGAGATACGTGTTGAACTGCCCGTGTCCCGTCAGAAACTGAGTCTGAAAGTTTGGATTAAACCACCGACTGTGGAGATGCCACTCGATGCTTGGAAAGAAGCTCCTGGAGATGTGATCCAGGGGAATAGATTCCCACTCGTGTTGCCAAATTTTAATCATTTTCTTACAAAGGAGAAGACAAATCTCGAGGCTGAAAGAATACAATAGTCAGAGATGTTACGACAGTCGGCGGCAGACCGCGCCAGCTGATCAGAGCTCTACCATTCCCTGGAGTACAACAGTGCTCTCTAATCCACCCAATAGAAAAATTGTTAGAGTTAGGTGAGATGATGATGTTGAGAATGTTCCTGCATAGTGGTTGAAGACTGTCCTTGTTTTTCAGAGCACAGAGCTGTCGGTGATGATGTTAATCACCCTTTCAACAAGATTCACCTCGCACCAACTAACTGCGAAAAGAATGGCAAGGACCTCATCCTGGAAGACCGCGAAGAACACGTGTCAAAGAAAATTTCTGTTCCTCCAGAAAACATAGAAAAGGCACACCCGGTGCCATTACTAATCCTTGATCCATTGGTGAAAACTTCCACGTCTACTAAATAATCCTGTCTTGCATATAGCCCCTTCCTGTGGGGTGGGTGTGGAAGTTAGTCTACTTTTCTGTTAACCTCGTACTGTACATTGTCGAAGGGAAGAAGAAGCTTCCAATATCGACCTCGAACCCTCTGGAGATAAAATATCGCTTAGCAGTCAAATCAAGCTATAGGTGGATGGAAAGCTTTTTGGCAATGACCTACAGGGACTGATTGGAATTGCACATATGAATCCAACTTGGTGTCAAGTGTAAAGTTGGGGTTTTGTGGGACCCAGGGCGAAAGCCCGGTGCGTCCGCCGTTAAATTTACCTCTGCATCCACTATGGGTTCAGCAAGGCCCATAATAGGGCCTGTTGGGTGGTGAGGGGTGAAGACCAATACATTCGGGATAAAAACTTCTTGGGAATTGCTCACCCAGAATCGAATCCGGGTGAGCAATTCCCAAAGAGGTAAGCTGACGTCAACTTCCTCGTCCTTTCGACCCAGTTAAGGGTTAGTGAAAGTAAAAAGATGGAAGTTTTCTTACACGAGTTCTACTCACTATCATAAGGTGTCTGAAGTTCGACTTAGGAGATTTTAACAAACCGCATTTTATAGATATTCTGAAAACGAATAAACAGAGAGAAAATTGAAGACGAGAAGGAAAAAGAGCATTTGAAAAATTTCAGGTATGAATAATCATTTGCAATTATTTTAATCAAAAAATCTAGCAACGAGTTGCTTAATATACACGAACCCCTTTATCTCCCCACCGCTCGACCTTTAATCGCCAAAGTTTAATTACCTTAATAAACAAACCTCTCTTATATATTTTCTAAATGTAAAGATGGAGTCTATTAAATAAAGATTTTAAAACAGTTTGTCATATTTATTGAAAAGTATTCTTTTTTCAACAAAAGGCAATTATCTTCACATCTTGCTTTTTTACTGTTCGGGTTTCACATCCGTATGATGTCATTGTAAATATAACTTGAGGAAGTTGAATCTTTATGCATAAAGATACATCTCTACATCTGAATATTTTAATCAGGTCTTTCACAGTTGTTTTGCTATGCACAATTTACAGAGGTTGCGGCCGAAGTTTTCATCTCTAAAACGTAAACGTCGAACGTTGAGCGCCGCCATCTTGTAAGCCTAGAAGTTTTACATTGGCGTTTGGAACGTCGAACATGATTTCAGTGACCTTTGTCAAACTTCTAGGCTTACAAGATGGCGCCGCTCAACGTTCGACGTTTACGTTTTAGAGATGAAAACTTCGACCGCAACTTCTCTATTGTCTTTAGCTTTCTTGTTTGCTTACGGGTTCAATCAGGCTGAAATTATATACTGTTTTAATGAATAATTATATTAATTTATTTTATCGATTGTCGTTTACACACTAAAGTTGATCACGCGGATTATCAAGTGTTCTGATATAACCATGTTTATTAATTTGGCCCAGAGTTTTTCACGTTTACCACAGTGTCTTGCAGTATATATTACATAATTTAAACGTATATAATGCAAATTATTTATGACAAACACAAGCGTTAGTTTACTGTGAATTTATTTATAATTATTACAAGGTTCCAGTTTAGTTTCAGTATTATATAAAACATACGGCGTATTGTATTTCAAAATCACTTTAAGTTTACTGCTTTTAACTTTTTATTAACTTCTTATGTAATTTTTCTGTATTAAGTAGATTGTTTCACCATATTTATCTTACATTACTCGCGTTATTATTCATGAAAAATAAGTTACGCATACTAAAAATTTTTACGTAACAAATTCTTATAAAAGAAAGTTCACAGATAAATATATTTGCATAAATAAAAGCTTAAAAAAAAAAAATAGAACTATATTTATATAAAGAAACATTTTCGTTACGGAGGATTCCGGTTCGATTCCCAATTGAAGTGATCCTCTACCCGAAATTATAAAAATATTAATCATAATATTATTATTAACTGACATATTGTTGTTATTAATATATAACAATAACAGTTTAGTATTTTAGTTAAATTTTCCTTCACACTATTTTGATTTTAATTAATCTGGCAACACGAAAGCGTGCGTAGCGTGTTTGATGCAGACGATACAACTGCTGTTTGAAATTCGCATTATTTAAGCATTTTCGGAAATGATCTCGATACGTAACGAACAAGAAGCCAATCAAATTAAACTTTACATTTCTTTCTTAACGAAATTCTTGAGAGAATTTACATGGTTAATCGATTCCTTTGTGTTGGTACGTAATCGTTTTATTTCCACTTAAAATTATAAATTATTCATGCTATAAAGAAAACTCTTACGTAATACATTTCTACAGAAGATGTATTGATTGGTGTTGATGGTGTATAAATCTATTTACATAAATTAAATCACATTTTATAAATAAATTCCCTTAATTTGTGTTAGAATTACTCTAACACATGCAATGCTAACATATACAAATAGGAATAAATGATACAAGTTGCTTTGGTTTAAGTACAGTGTCTAAACTGTAAACTGTAATGTATGAACTGCGGTTGCTCCAAAAAACCAGGACTGAATGTAAACTATTGGTCACGAACTAAAAGAAATTCTTTGTGTCGGATGGTGGCACGAGTGCGGCTTCGAACGAGGTGGTTGGGACCTTGTCGCGTCCGTAGACCGTGCCCGTGGGAGTAAAAGAGATGAAGGTGTGACCCTTTACAATATATAACCCCCAAAATCAATCGATTGTGATTTCGAAGACCTCAGAAATGAGGTAAAATTTAAAAGTGAAAAAATCTCAAACTATTTCTTGAAACCGTGCTAAAATCGATTGTTTTTGCTTTGCTAGAGATGACTAAAATCTCATAAATCACAAGAAATACCAGGGCGCAATCGGAGTTGTGTTGTGGATTCCATCGAGCCTTTCGTGTATTTAACGGGCGTCCCGTGGGTTGATTTCGGGGCTATATCTTGCAGGGGTATGTGTAGACTACTGGTTCCTTTGATTAACTTCTATGGGCACGGCATACGGCTCTGATAAGGTCCGACCGTTTCGTTCGGAGCTTCGTTTGTATCAGATGGGGTGCAATTTGAATCTCTCTCATCTGGGCAAACTAAGTTCTGCCCACTAGTGGCCAAGTGGTTCCGTTCCCTAAAAACTGAAAGTTTGGTCATGGTTTTGTGCCTCGCCAGGACGGGCTGGCCATGTGGAGTTTTCTGGGTTTTCTCCACATCTGTAATTCCTGAATAGGGGCCAGTTACCCTTAAAAAGATTTCCTGGAAGGCATCCCCTGCCCTAGGCAGATTGCCGAAGTGTTGCATTGTCATAACTTAATAAAACAATACAAACAAAGTAAGTTCTTGTTGCCCTTTTTTATTTTTCTGGAGGTTTTGGAATGTTGACATGTGATGAGTCAGCCCATACCACTGCTACTTTGCCTTCCCCCGTTATCCTATGTACTTAATTAATGTTCTTTTATCTGGCACTGATGAATTATCCCTTATAATATGCTCTTCAAATTATTTCCTAAATAATTATACATCTCTCATCACCACCTTATCTAATGCCTGGACACATGCCACATTTGTCCGGCTTAGTTGTCTGCATTGGAGTTTGGGATAAAAACAAAACAAAAAATATACTAAAAATTACTACTATCCAATATTGGATTTTCTGAACAATTAATAATTACAAAAATACAAAATTCCAATTAATTACAAATTGCAATTAATGCTAGTTAACATTCTTAACTTGCATTAACCTGATTAAGGATTTTTTATGCTATTTTCTCTTAATCAATAGTAATTACAAAAACTTAGGCTGATACCACAACAAAATTAATGAATAAATATGCAGATGAAACTTCTACAAATGTAAAATTCTGTAATGTGGATAATGGAAATAAAAAGTAAATAATACAATTCAATGTAATTGTAAATAAAAGTTCTTTTGTTACCAGAATGAAAAAAAAAAACATGTTGTATATGTTAATAAAAACATGCTAAGTCATATATTTATTGAGATGAAATGTTTCTCAAGATTTAAAAGTAAACATTCTGTTAAAAATGATAAACAAAAATTAAACCAGGTTTAAATTTTGTTGATCGGCCCAAACATTCTGTTACGTTTAACAGAATGTTTGGGCTGATGATGAGACATTTGGATTTTGGAAAATATTTTTCTCAATAAAGACACAATTTCTATAACTTATATAGCAATTTTTCATCCTAATGATGATTATGGAGTCAGCAATTAATAAGAAGATGATTCTTTTGTTACATAAATATATAGCAAGAGAAAATTTTTGTTTTAGCCCATGGTTGTGCATTAGCATTAGGTGCTAAATTTTCTATTTGATTAAGCTGCTAAAGCAGGATGAACTCTACACAGTTTAACTGACTGTGATTGATGGATGGTTTTGTTACCTAACAATGTTTGTGGGGAGAGCAAACATTAGGCAACATTTTCCTTCAGAGACGAGTCGCGTGATGACAGATGTTACTACTTTGCTGCTCATAAATTGACACAAGTATCATCCGAGACTTTTGCTGATTGGTTGTTGATGACAGCAAGTCCAAACTTTCAGAAAAGTAAAGTTGGCTAGCCCTTGTTGGGTAGCATGTTTTCTGATGTCAAAATTGGCTTACAGACAATGTTGCGCAGCAAAATTGTGTAGTGTTTGACCCATTTAAGACATGCATATGCCTTCAAAACTCTGGATCAAGAGTTTTAGTCAGTTGTTAACTTGCACATGAAAAGAATAAAGTGGATGCTAATTTGTTAACTTTTAGCTGGTTTTTGATTCTGAGTTTTGAATATGGATATTAACTTTTAGCAACAGTTATTTTTTTAAAACCATATTTTTGTTATAACTTCATTCCTAATCATTCAAATAGTTGAAAATTTCAAATGGCAAAAAATGTACATTATTGTATTATACAATCAAGTACATTATTGTATGACAGATGCTCGGTTTTAAAAGAATTAAAGAATGAAAGAGCATTTCTTCAATGACAAATTGCTTTGCTTATATAATTCATTCGATCTTATATAACTCATCACACATTTTATATATTTTTGAATAGTAAATAGCATGTTGCTACTTGTAATTAGTATGAATATGTTTGTACTACTTTCTTTATTCATGAGAAAATAATAAATAATTCATGATAAAAATAAATTTCTATATAATCAACATCTTTACAAGGGAAAGTGTATTGATTAATCTAATTCCATAAATTTACATTATAATTACAAATAAATTAATTTATTCTGAAGTTATTCTAATAAGTGCAAATTTTGCAAGCATAATTGCAAAAATGATCGAAATTATTTTGGTTTTGTTTGTATAATTTACATACATTTAATATAAAAATTAGGTAATTTAAAAATATTAAATTTTGTAAAATTTATATGATGTCACGTAATGTCGCAATTTATATGAAACAGATTTAATTTTGAAGGTTTTTTTTTTATTTTGTTGCAGTGAAGTGCACTAAATTGATTAATTTAAAACAATGGCGCCACTCTGGAATAGTTCAGAAAAATTAGGTCTTGTTATCAAGTACATTATTGTATGACAGATGCTCGGTTTTAAAAGAATTAAAGAATGAAAGAGCATTTCTTCAATGACAAAATAATTCCAAACAATGAAAAGTAAACACTTGTTTTGTAGATGCCCAATGAAATCGTAATTTGATTCTTCCTTTCACTATGCTTCCATTAGAACTGCCTTAGTGATATTTATATAAGTCTTGAAAACAAATTTAGCTTTGTCAAATCTTAGTTAATAGAATTAAAAAAGAAACATTGTTATAATTGAGACAGGGAGAATAAAAACATCGACTCTACCAGGTGTCTAGAAAGAAAGATCTGATTCATTGTCTGCTTTTCATTGTTTGGAATAATTTTGTCATTGAAGAAATTGTTTCACACTGTCTTTCTGATACTTCTAATTAAGATTTAGATTTTATTTTCTTTTTACAGATTATTTCTATAATTAGAATAAATTCATTTTTTAAATTTACAGAAATCATTAACTTTTTCCCTATTTTTCTGTCTTTTGAATAATAAGAGGATATTATTAATCATATCCATTGTGAGTTTGGCTATGTCCACAATTGGGGTCAGCTGAATGCAAAGGAAGGACCCAACATATTCGTGGCAGATTTCTCGTAAAAAATTTCTGGAGATCTTTCCAACCACCTGTATTTGATTCCGAGATCCTAGAGCAGTAGATCGAGGCTTTAACTGCCTCGGCCATTTGACACATTGATTTAAATGTAAAGATTTGCTGAAAACTGTGCAAAACTTTGGATTGAAATCTCTGCTTAAATTTTTTAAAATTTTTAAACAGTGTTTATTTTTATAATGCCAATTTTTTTTTTCTTAACAACTTTGTATTATGTTTTCTACATGAAATATTTTTGTAGTGTTATCATTCTTAACAAAAAAGAAATCAATGATTTCAGGTTTCTAAAGAAACAACTTAATGTCAAGAACTTTCATCTATTGTTTATTAACGACGACTATTGTTTATTGTTTATTAACTTTTATTTATTAACGACTGTCAACCTCTCCTAACTCCATTTTGATTTTGTATATTTCATTGTGTAAATTTTTCCATTTTTCTCCAAATAAATATTCTGTTCTGTGATGCCATGATTATTTTAAATTAATCTAGATATCCTCTGTCCATTATTATTATTATTATTTATTTTCTATGAGTATGTTATTATTGCATGCTGCAGACCAGATCAAGTTTTACGAGATAACTTGTAGACAGCGTCCTAAAAGAAACCATCACTTACAAGTTAACTCGTTGACAGTCAATGTGTTAAATGAAGATAAGATGATAAACTTGGTTCTGATGATTTTCATATTGTAATATGTAATTAGGATGCGAAAATTTATTTATATAGTTAGGAAGATTCGTATATTTGTTAAAATAAGACTTCATGTTTACGTTCTTTTAATGCAATATCTATCTCTATCTAAATATTTCTAGTTACTGTGTTGATATATTTTTTAATATTAAAATTTAAATGGATTTAGTGTCCTTTTTTTAATATTAATATTGCATGCTATTCATTTTAAGAAGACTTTTTTTTTTTTTTTTTGAGATAAATGCATTTTGTCTTTGGATCCGAAGTTTGATAATGTAAGTGATTTGTTCTATTTTTGAAATGACAGTTCTTAATTAAGTGTAAGTTTCAGATTTATAGATGTGACATTTTCTATCTCAAATAAAAATGGGCTTCTTTCTTCTGCTGTGCCAAATAATTGTCAAATATGCTGTAAATTCACTATTATTAGTTTGTAATTAGGAAGACAGAGAATTAATTGGACTAGAAACAGAATGTTGGACATGTTTATCTTACTTGAATTATCATGGAAACTCATGACAGGAATTGGTGGAAACTATAATAAATATAACTAACCCTATAATTATTTTAAATAACAAACAAACAGCCAAATTCTTTCTCAGGTGACTGATAAATGATCAATGTTGTTATATCTGAAATTATTTAAGGAAGCAAAGATCGAACAGAGGTCTGGGTAGCATAACTGGCATCATATCTGCACGGTAAGTGGGAGTTGCAGGTTCGAGTCCTGCTTTGGGCTGATCTTTTCTTCCAGAATAAATTTGTTAATTTATAATTCCATTCATCTTTAATTTGCGTTTTGGGTGCTGTGTATCGGCACCTAAAAATCAAAATAAAAATGGATGTAAAGTAAAGCCTAGTGTCTATCGAAAAAAGCATTTTGTCATGAAATACAGATAAATTATAATTATTTTATTTAACAAGAGATGACAGCCTGTCCTGCCTCCTGCCAAATTGCTTAGTAATTATTTAGCCTTATTGCTCAATAAAGAATCCAGCTGTTTGTTTGGTATTTGGTGATGATCATAAGATATTATTATTGTTTAATTCTTTGTTAATTTATCAGGAAAGTCTGAAACAGATTTGGATTTTGAAGTTTTAAATCGTTTTAAGTTTTTTTTATAAATACACAAAAGCAAATAATGTTTTTTAAATTGCATTGGAATTGTTGTTTATTATTTGAGATTATATTATGAATTGTATATTGCTTTAACTATTAAAAAAAAGTCTTAATTATTATCATTTTTCTTAATTTAAATTATTTTGTTGTTATATAAATTAATCATACGAAACTTATTTTTAGGATTTCTTCACCGATAACCATTGGTCGAAATTACCATTTTCCTGGCAATTGTGTCTTTGCAATGTAGAACCACAAGATCTATCAGTTTGGTTAACGAAAGAAAAAATGAGGTAAATGAAATGACTTTGCTGCTAATTTTTGAATTATTTAGGATAATCAAATTATTAACAAGATTGTTTAATAATGAGAAGGAAAAAATACTGCTACAGTAGAGTCCTGGAAACTTGATTCTTGATAACTTGACAGTCCATAAAACTTGTCGTGTCATTTGAAAAAAATAAAATAATAATAATAATGATGATGTAAGTATTTTGATAAAGTTTCTGTTGGATGGTAAATTTTTCTTTGTAAATAAAGACACAGTTGTTCCAAAAATACCAGAATACCAGAGAATCTACATTTAACAGTGCTTTCTTCCAGTGGTTATAAAGGCCGGAATTCCGAATGGAACAGGATCAAAAATCTGAAGATGTCGTAAGATCTGCCAGTTCCAATTTTTTTAATTTATATTTTTAATTTGATAATTTTTTTGGATGTTTTTTAATGAATGTTTTAAACTGGACAGCCGAGTAGCCTGTAATGGAAGGTCTGGTCGTCTAAAGTTTTATTCTATAACACATAATAAAATGATGGTTTTCAAAAGAATTTTTGGAACGACTGTGTCTTTATTTACAAACAAACAAACATAAAAATAATAATAATGTAAGTATTCTAATTTTTATTTTTATAACTGAACACTAGGATCAAATAAGTTATCATTCTTCACTAGCAACACTCAATAACAACATCAATTCTATGTGTTAACAAAGAATATAACCTTTTTTCCAAGCTTCCACCTGTAAAATGCCATGATGCAAGTGTCACTAACTCAAAAGTAGCCACTGAATAGCAAATATTTTTAAATAAATCATATTTTTAAGGAATATATTAAGTGTTCCTTGTAGATTTTGTAAGTTGTAAAAATATTTATTTTGTGTTTAATCATTTAACACACTGATCACATCTTTATTTGTTAAGTTGCAATAGAAGCTGATCAGTACTAGCTAAGATCTCTTCTAACATTCAGAATATTTGTGACTATACCTACTTTTGCCTAATACATGCATTCAAAGGAATATTTACTTTTATTTAAATGTGCAAAAGTTTTTGTTATAGTTTCTTATTTATGATCTGTTAGTTAATTACATGCAGCATTTTTAAGGCGTAGTTTGTGTTGCTATGCTGTCATTTTATATTCATGTTTATAGATGTAAATTAAGAGCAAGAATAAAGTATTTATTGCTTAACAAAATTTTGAAAGGATTTTATAAATTAATCAAATCACTTCAAGTTCTAAAATGAATTTTTTTTTGTTTTTTTATTTTTTTTGCACAGAGTGCAGAACAATAAGTTTATTATTATTGTGTCAAGATGATTAATACTTACTTCTCCACAAATCAATGTAAAAAATGATAGAATGATATAAAATATACAAACAAGAAAGAATTTTTGGCTCAATGATATATAATAATTTTAATAAATATGTTAGAAAGGTATATTTTTTTGATTTTATAAAATGAGAATGCATAAAACTAAGACTGTGTATAAAAATTATCATGAAAATAAAGGGACAAGTTCATGTTTATTTAATAGTTTAACTTTAATAAAAGCTAAACTCTTATGTCTTTATAGTAGAATGTAATTGTATCAATGGGCGGTAAAGCCAAAAGCACTTTAAGATGAAAGGTTCACTGTATGTATGTCATATGAGAAATTAATTCATAAGCTTGAGTGCTTTTATAGTTAATAATTCTCAAATACATTGGTCAGTTACTCTTTTATTTAGAGTTATGCATAAATTGTAAAACCAAGCGATTACCAGATTACATTGGGATTAATGCTACTAACCAGAGCCATAACTAGGATTCTGGACGCTTATGGCAAAGAATAAAAATGGCACCTTTTTAATTTTTATTATTAAAAAAATAATAATATTATTTTAAAAAAAATTTCTGTCCTTTCACACGCTGTACGAGGCAATAACAATAAATATGAAAATTTATGTTATTAATTTCGAATACATATTATTTCGAAACCTTCTCGTTGGCGCCTTTATTAAATTGGCATCTATGGCAGGGGCCACATTGGCCATACCCTAATTACTGCTCTGCTACTAACTACTAATTAAATATCAAGTAATCTAAAATCGAGTAATCTAAATCTTTAATCTAAAAATCGGGTTAGTAGATGTTTATATTTGTATAAATTGTAAAGACAGAAATTAAAACTTGGGAAAATATACAAATATTGATGTCATATATAGTTAATTATGGTATTTTACTCTCTAACAGTTTATTTAGTTTAAATTTTTAATATAGTGATAGTATGAAAGGTAAATTTAAACCATTTCCATTCATTTAATTATAAATTATAAAATCAATTGTTAATATATTTTTGAATGATACAATGATTTTTTATAAATCTTTCAGTTACAAAGAGGTCTGGCCTTTGGGTCTGCAAGCTCTTCGAATTGTTGCACATACATTCACATTATCTCGTAAAGCAGTTACCTGTTTCCATCAGTTAGAACAGTTTCTGAATTCTTTTAAATTTGAAAATAAAGGTAATTTGTCTTTTATCAAAATTACTTTTTATAAGTTAAATAAAATATATTATTAAATTTTTGTGTAAACTTCTTGTTAATAGTTTCATAAATGTTTAATTTACATTTTAGAATTTATAAAGAATTACTGAATGTTTTTAAAGACATTTTCTATCTTATGTGAACAGTTCAAAGTGATATCAATATCAACATAATAAATTATATTATCACGTTGATACCAGATCCTTTCTAAATTTGGTTAGTTGTTCTAATTATTAAAATTATCAGCAGGCCTGTCTTTACTGGGCCTCCTAACATTCGAGACCTCAAAAATATGCAAAATTGAATAGAGCAACAAGTAATAAAATTATTATAAATAGTAAACAATCAAAAGATATTTGATAAATTTTATTAAACATAAATATACCAATGTGTTTAGCAAAGAAAGCTAATTGAAAAAATTTATGATCATTAACCCTCCATTACGAATTCCTTAAGGGGGCCTCCAAGCTTTTCTTGGCTCAGGACCTCGCACGTACCAAAGACGGGCCTGCTGATATGCATTCTGTACGATGTAGTAAAATGAAAAAATTACACAGGGTTATTCTCTTTACAGAGGTCTTAAACATTTCTTAACAACTTTGTTATTTCTTTATATATGCCTATGAAAATTTATATGGATATATCTTGTACATTGCAAAACAAGTTTTCCTGAAGATGTTGAAAATGGCCTCCTTTAACATTTAAGCTCTTTTGTATTTGAATCTGCAGATTTTCAAACATGTTTGTTAATGTGATCTAGGTAATGGCAGTAACACCACCATATCATGTCTTTGAAGGTGTAAATTTTGCAAGGATTATTGCTGTATATTCACTCCTTTATTAAACCTCAAGAAGTTGGAAGCCATTAGGCCTCAAGATCTTGGTGGCCAAAGATTTTTGGAGATTACTTGGTCACCAAAAACAACTTTTAATTTTTCTCATGTTTGCATATATATGTGGCACATTGCTTTATCTTGTTGAAAATAATAACTTGTCAATTGTTTGTCTGTTAACTGATGGACAGTACAAATCTTTGAGTATGTTAAAGTAAATCTCAATTGTAACAGTTTTATAAAAGAATAAGAGGCTGATAAGTTAGATATAAAGGTGTTTAGATGCTGCAGGTAGTCATATTTTAGCATTGCTTTAGGAAAAACTTGTTCAAAGTACAAGGTCTTTTAAACTAGTCTTCCATATAAATATTCATATGCAAATATAAAGAAATAACCAAGTTGTTGAGAAATGTTTGGGATTTCTTAGTGAGAGAATCACACTGTATTTAATTATAAATGGGATAAATAAAAGCAATTATACTTGTATTTGGAACAGGTTGTTATACATATTTTCAAATAGCATATTCCTTCAATTTTACATAGCCATAGAATCTAAGATTCATCACGACTTTGAAATCAAGATTTTTTTTATGAAGGGAAAAATTGTTAAATCATTAATTTTATTAAGTTTTAAAAGAAACAACAAGTTAGAAAAATAATTCAAATACCATGAAATAGGTAATGTTTGTTAGTTTTATTTTCATGCTCTTCTGAAAATACAATAACTATTCATTGTAATGCTACATTATGATATCTCAAAGGCACTTTAAACTTTAAAGAAGGTGTTTAAATCAAATCTTGTTACTAGTAAAGCATGTTTGAACTAATTGACAGGATAGCCAAAAAAAATGTTTATTCAGTAATAGGCATTTTTTGGCTAACCTGTCAATGGTCGTAAACACTTCCAAGATTTATATAGAAAATATATTTCTTCTTGACTATACATACATAGATGAGTCTTTGTCTACTTTCTGTCCTTTCACACGCTGTACGAGGCAATAACAATTCCACCGGCAAAGTCAACCTTTCTATGTAGGCTACCATGGCAATTTTTATTTTTAACAAAATGTAATTATTAATTTCTAAGCCACCGCTAGAGGATGTTTTTAACTGTTTTACATTTTACGTGCGAACGGTAGCCTATATAGAAAGGTCGACTTTGCCGGTGGAATTGTTATTGCCTTGTACAGCATGTGAAAGGACAGAAAGTAGACAAAGACTCATCTATGTATGTATAGTCAAGAAGAAAGATATTTTCTATGTAAATGTCATAATTTGTCCTGGCAATTTTTATTTTTAACTTCCAAGATTGTTTATAACCTTTTAGCATTTAGAATGAAATGTGTAAATGCCTTTGAAAGTATTTATGAGAAGTAAAAAAAAGGACTTCTTAAGTAGATTATAGGTTATTTTTTGTAGTTTTAAATGAATGGTATTACAGATATTTATAAGATGACAGCATTATGGTTAATAACAATTGATAATATAATGAAAATTTACTTTGTTATAATTAGCATAGAATATTGAAAATTTTTATATTAAAATTATAAATAAGAAATGTAAGTTTAGAAATAATGACTTAATTTTATAGATAGAAACATAAATTCAAATGAAGATGCCGAAATGTTGAAGTGTTCAGATTTTGATCATATATTTACAAGACATGTAAAACCTAAAAAACGTCATGAAATTGAAAGAATTGCACAGGTTAGTAATTTTTAAATATTTCAAATATAATATAAATTGGCTTCATGTGTAGGATTTTTAAAAGAACTGAGTTTAAAAAAAATTACTTTTTCATAACATTTTGTTCCAAAGTAATTAACTAATTGTAGTAATTGTCAATGAGCAATGATACATGAAAAACAAGCTTAGAAGAGCTCATAACCGGTGGTCTCATGCTGTCCATTTGTCTGTTAGCACCCACTCAAATAATTCCACCATTTCCTATGAGGCAATATCACTGTTTTGGAAACCATTGATCTATAATTAAATAAATTTTTAAAAAAACAATGTTGAGGAAAATTTACATTTTGCTGTTAAATTTATTTTTACTGTTTTTAAAATAATTATTTAAAAAGTATTATTTGAATTTATTTATAAATCAAACATTTTGAAAATAATTTTAAACCTATATTCAATTTTAGACCAAAGAAGCTTTAATTATACTAAAGGTGAAAGTACATTCATTAATAAATCTTTAATGTTTTGTTATATTGTTGAATTTATATGTAATTATTGCTTTTAAAAGACTAATAATTTCTTAAATATAATTTTAAGAATATTTTTATCTGTCTTTTAGAGTTTATTTTCTCTCTTTCTATTGTTAAATAAATATTTCAACTATTTCAAGTGGTAGGAGTTCTTTTTATAGTTATTTTATAGTTCTTTTGTATGAATATATTACCTAAACCTCAATCATCAGTAGTATTCATATTATTTATAGCTCTTAAATTAATTCAATTTTGAAACAGACACAGTTAACTCTTATAGAAAAAGTATATAGCAATATCTATCAAAAATCATTAATTTAGCCATTAATGGTAAAACAGGACTATCTAATTATAAAAAATATTTTATAACAATAGATTTAATTTAATTAGATTCTGTAAGGACATCATTAATGCATCACTTATGTATTGCATCAAATGATAGCCTTACACGAACATTGCCTGTTTTATGTAAAAAAGTATACAAAATATTAAAATGGATGAAACGATTAGCATTTTAATGTTATTTTTTTGAAATTTTGTGGCACACCAGTAAGCTTTTTAGAAACTATATAATTCACACCATTGGAATATGTGAATCATACTATTTCTACAAAGTAAGAGGCTGAAGTTCCAGTTACCAAATAATATTTATTTCATATGTAATTATAATAATATTTCAGATTGCCCAAGTGGTCTTACAAAACATTAAATGTCATAATGTTGTTGATATTGGATCTGGCCAGGGACATTTATCTCGTCTTTTATCACTTCGGTATGGCTTTCAAGTAATAACAATGGAGACTATAGAATCTCACATTAAAACTGCAGAAAAATATGATAAGAAGGTAATAAACGCATTGTAATTCATTAAATAATTATTAGAAAATATTTTATCTATAAATTTATAAATGTTACAGATAGTTTTATTGTAGGCTTTAAGAGAAATTGTTAAGAAACAAAACAATAGTAATTTGAATGAGAAATCTGAATTGAGTGCTTTAATATTGCCAAAGCATATTGTTTATCATATATCTGAATCGACAAGTGAATCTGAATTAATTCAAGTAAGTATTGTCTATATATATTGTATATACAGTGGAATCCCATTTTAACATTTGCCATTTAATAAATTTTTTCAGATGATAAAGAAAAATTGGGAAACAGATGTAATAAACTCAGATGTATGTAAATTATTTTATATATGTTTATATCTATAACTGATTTTATCTGAAATAGAATGATTATTAGAATGATTAATAGAATGATATGTTTATATCTATAACTGATTTTATCTGAAATAGAATGATTAATTAGGACAAACAAACTTTTCCATTTTGTCACTTTCCTATTAGATATTTAATTAAAATATTGAATGGAAATTGTGAATGGAAATAAAACAGCATATCAGCCATAATAACTGACCACAAAGTTATTAATAATATATGAATGCATAAATGATGAAGCGATCATATATTGCACAAAGATTGAGATTTGAATCTTGTTCTTTAGAGCAGGATTTACATCTGTAATGTTTTTCAGATATATCAAAATTTAATTAAAATAATAATAATAATAATAATAAGCAACACTTACCCATTTTCCAAATTTACAGATTATTACTAATATGTAAATTTTAATTTATTTCATTTTGTAATTTGGAGATTGAGATTTTCTTCTGATGTAAATATCAAGTAAGAGAAAAGATTTTTTGTAGAAATGAAATAAACTTTAATCTGTATATAATAAATACATCAAGTTAGTTATTTCATATAAAAATTCTTACAGGCAATACTGTTAAGTTAATGCCATAGATATAAAAAAATTATCTTTTTGGTATATATAGTCGACCCCCTATAACATGGATTCGTATGTCGCGGGGAAAAAATTGCGACCATATTCGTATAAAGATGCTAAAAGAGACTCGTAAAATGCAGTAAAACGTCATCACCGATTCATGTCGCGACAGGATTGGTCGAATCTGGACCAATAGTGGACGAGCAGCTGAACTACTTACACGCTACGGAAAGTTGAGTTTACTATCGTCTGTACAGTATATAAATTAGGTACCGTAAGTCTAATACAGTACTGTAATTTTATACATTTCTTGTGAAAAAAGCATTTCTTATTCAACGGTCATAAAAATTATTTTTATTAATGATGTCTCCAAAGTTCAATGAATTTTTCACAGAAAAATAACTTATCAGAAAATGCGCCTGCCATTTGGTGCACTGCTCCGCGATGAAAACAAGCTTAAGCAATGGCGTCGTTGAATGGTGCACACTCGGTAATTAATCCTATAATTTTTTGTTTATAGCATAGTTTATACGGATTATTCCCAAAAAATTATACATGTTTTGGAAATGTTGAGTCAGATTAGTCTAGAATCGATTAATTTTATGGAGGAAAACCTTTCAAACAGCCGTAGTCCGTAAACTGCACACGTGTCGGGCTGTGATTGGCTCATATATTTAAGGATTCCTACAACGTGAAATTCTTATAAAGTGGAACGTATCTACTGCGTTATAGGGAGTCTACTGTATAAATAAATTGAATCTTTAATCATACAAGTGTTGTTTTATTTAAAAATAGATTTTTCCAGATACATTTTAAACCACATCTGAAATTTCTAAATAAAACCACAATAAAATTCACATGACTTCTTAAAATCTTAAAAAATNAGTTTTGGATAGTGATTTTAAAACCTTTAAGGACTTATTTTAAAATGCAAATAAAATGCAAAGAATTATAATATATAAAACTTTTATTTATAAATTTTATAGATGGCTTTATTTCTAAATCATTGATTAGTTTATGTATTTGTGATCAATTATATTTTTAATAAGACTTATATGAGACTGAATTTCTTATTTTAAATAAAGAGTAATAATCATTTATTCTTAATTTGCTACATTGTTTTAATGTAACTAGTTATCTGTACATTACATATGATAGTCATTCTATAGTTTATAATATATTACATTAAATTAATTTCCTTTTAATATCTTTATAGAATAATTTTGTTCTTTTATATAAAAAAATATTCAAATGTAGATACAAAATATTTTAGTATCTAATCTTAATGAATTTAATTGTATTTTATTTTCAGATATTTTTCAGTATTGTTGGGCTGCATACTTGTGGAAATCTTGCAGTTAATATGATTAAATTATTTTTGAATAACTTTGAAGCTAATGTAATTTTGTCTGTTGGTTGCTGTTATATGAAGCTAGATTTAAACAGGTAATATATTATAGTTTTTCTAAATTTTTTAAAATATTTGTTAAACTACTTGTTAGATAAGATCAGATTAGACAAATTTAACAAAATGTAAACATATTTATTTCTAAACATATCAGATTAATGAAAGTTTTAACTTTTTATCTTGGAAATTAATAATTTTGATTTCCATTTTCCATGATGATTAATTTTTCACTTTACAACATAAATATAATGTAGATTTTGAACTTATGAAACATTAAGTGTCAATAAATTTTCAATTTTTACACATTACTTTATAAAATACTGATTTAAATTATTATTAAGCCTATCTAAATTTTATATTAATTGACTTAATTGCTGATAGATTCAAACTACTTACAATTAAGAAACCTGTTATAATATTGCTGAATGAATTTGAGCTAGCAATTTCCAACAATACCAGTGTTTTATTTAAATACTAATTGAAACATGGAAAGCATAAAAGCACAAACAATAATGACACAGCAGATTTAGTACTGTTCAGCAAAAACCATTTCATTGTGTATAAATATCAAATAAACAGGAAAATAAGCATAGTGTTAAAGATTAAACTATATTTATTTTTGGTAGTTTCAATGATTTATTATCATCATCATCATCATATGTTTGTTACAAAAATGATACATTTTTAAATTTGAAAAAAAAAACATTTGGTGTATTTATGCTTAAATTGTCAACTAGGACTTAATTTATTACTAGGACTTATTATACTTCTGTTCCAATCATGGAATGGAATCATCAACAGAGGGTGGAAGAGGCGAAAGGATAAAAGGAAAGATCAACTCAAGATTAGGCAATGTTTAATTGAAAGTGAATGATAAATGATGTAAGTTTTTTAAAAAAAGGGTTTAATCCAATTTTATCAATTTAATTGATTTTATTGTTTTAAATGCAGGAATAGGATTGGATATGTATTATTTATTGTCTTAAATATTGTTAGATTCAAGGATGTATTTATAAACCATGATATTGTAAGTTTTACACTGTTTATTTTATTGTTGGGAATTTTATATTTTATGTTTTATATAAATTTGTAACAATTTTATAATTGATTTTTTAGAGAATGTCGGTCGGAAACCTGCTGATGAGGGACCAAAGGTCTGAAACACAAAGATATCGTGTGTGTGTTCAGGTGATAAATAAAAGACTGTTTTTTTTCTGATTTGATTATTTAACTTGTAGAACCAGTTATCCAGTATAATAAGTCCTAGTTGACAATTTAAGCATAAATACATAAGTTAAGTACACAAAGGCATAAAAGTTAAAAACATTGATTTTTACATACAGATTTATTTCAATGCAAAACTGAAATATAATTATGTAAATTGAAACATAAAAGTAACATTATCTAAATAGGTAATATAATAATTAAAACATANAACAAAATATAATGAAAGCAAAATAAAAGTAAAATAAAAATAAAGCTCAGACTTGGTTCCTTACAAAATAACTACAATTACGAAATTTTAAACTAAGAAATTTCAATTACAGTTATTCTGTTGGTATTGGTAAGACTGCTAACTTTGTTATTGGTTGTTTTGTGTGACCAGCCTTAGTTTTAATAATACACATACTAATCTTATTGTAAAATATATTACAACTTCAATTCTATCTAAGATACCATTTGTTATGATGAAGATGGTTGAGGTAGTATCTTTGCTATCTCTTCCACAAGTGCTGTCAACTTACTGGTATATTGCCATCTGCTCAAAGTATTGTCCTTCAAACTCATAACATCTGGCTCAAAAATTGATGATAGCTGGCATCCCACCAAGAAATGGGTTGGGGTCAAGGCTTCTAAGTCATTTTGATCCTCGGACAGGAGAAATCAGACAAGAATTCAAGATTCCTTCAGTTTGATTTATAACTGTCAAAAATTCCTTGAATGTTAGTATGGTGACTCCAACAGCACTTTTAAAATGGAATTTGAAACGCTTGATGCCGGCCTCCCAAAAACCCCAAAATGAGGAGCCCTTGGTGGAATGAATTTCCACTGAATTCTCTCTGATCTTAAATAATTAGCCAACATTTCATCAGGATATTTTACAAGATTATACATACATTTCATCTCATTGTTGGCTCCAATAAAGTTCTTAGCATTGTCTGAAAAAATTATATTTACCACATTTGGCTAAAAATCTCTTCAAAGATGCAATAATGCCTTCACTCATCAATTCAGAAACTATTTCAAAATGAACAACCTTGGTTAAAAAATATATGAAAATACAAATGTACATCTTATGATATGACCTCCTTTGTTGATTTTTGTTTTTAATGGTAAAAGGACCACAAAAATCTACACCAGTTACTGAGAAAGGAAACGAAGGCCTTAATCTTTCACTAGTAAGTTACTCATTTGTTGTTGACAAAGGACCAGGCTGTACTTAGTACAAGTTATGCAGTTATGAACTATTTTTTAGCTTCCATCCAAGAGCCAATATTTTTGACAATTACAATTTAAAAGAGATTCTGCATCACCATAGAAATATTTAAGATGTTCGTTTTGTTTAACATAATCAAATGAGTCAGTCTATGACTCTTTGGTAATAATATATGTTGTTTAGAACTGAAATTAAGAGAACTCCTTTTCAACCTTACACCCACACATATTACATTTGATTTATCTAAGAAGGGAGTTAAATCCTTAAGATTACTCCTTTTATCAACCTGTTGAGATTTACTCAAATTGTCATAGTCATTGCTAAGGCTACAAATGAAATGAGTTTGGTCTCGCTTTCATTGATTTCATCTACACTTAGCAACCAATTCTTTTGTCTCTTTCACGACAATTGTAAATAAATTGACCCATAAAACTGAAAATGTTAAGAATCTTACAAACAGTTTACAATAATTATTACTCTGATTTAATAGATTGTCTAGAAAAGATTGCTGAACACTGATGGCACAGAAAACAGTATTATCAGATTTCCTTAATTCTCACAAGTAATCATCCTCATTCTCTAATATCTCAACTGTCATATCTGGGGATTTCAGTTCAAGTTGATTTTTCAAGAATTCTGGACCATTGAACCAAAAGGGATTGTCTAACAGATGATTGTCATTTATGCCTAAAGATAAAAGATCCACTGGGTTCTGGTTACCTGGACAATGATGCCAGGCACTTGAATTGCAAAGGTTTTGAATTTCCTTTATGCAATTGGCCACAAAAGGCTTCCAGTGTTGGCCCTTGATCCAGTGAAGTGTAATTATGGAATCAGTCCAGAAGAAAACAGACACGGATTTTTTCTGGTCCAAGATTTTCTTGATGTTATTTGTTAGCAGGGCAGCTAGCAAGACTCCAAGTAGCTCCAGTCTTGAAATGGTAATTCTTTCGAAAGGAGCCACTCTACTCTTGGAAGTGAGGAGGTTCTCTATAATATCAACTTTTACAACTCTCAAGTATATGGAAACACCATAGGCCCTTTGACTAGCATTACAAAAACTGTGGATCTCAATGATACACATCCCTAGGGATCTTAAGTCTGGTGAGATGTGGAACCTCAGAACACCATTGGAGCCATTTTTTCGGTATGTCATCAGGTAACTGCTCATTCCAAGGAATTTTCTGCAGCCACAGGTGTTTCACACAAATTATGAAAGTATTCCTAATGGGTTGAAGATTTTCACAACTGCTCATAGGAGGAATCACTTGGACATTTCTTAGACAGGATCTCTAATAGACCCTTCACTTCTATGATGAGACAATCCTCATTTACATTCCAGGACAGTCCCAAAACCTTGGCTGCACAGAAGCCTGACTTAATGGAATCATGCTCCAATTGGGTGTCGAGTCCGTCTTATTTCCACTGCTCCATTGGAGAGCTATGGTTTGTTGTACACTTCCTTAACATTATGTTTGCCTCTTTCATAATGGACAAAGCCTCTTGGGAGACCTCCAGGGCTTCTTCCGTGTTGTTGGCACTGGCAATGAAGTCATGCACATAGAGGCAACAATTCAATAGTTCTTTTGTGGCTGGGTAATCATGCTGCATCTTTCTTAGTTGTGCCTTGATTGAACAGGAAGGGACTGGAAGTGACCCCAAAGGGCACTCTCTTGAATCGGTAAGTTTTAAGAAGGCCATTTTCCTTCCACGGCATCTCTGTCCCTTTCTGCCAAGGACAATTGCAGAAAAGCCATTTCTATGTCTGATATGAATGCAACTTGTGAAGTTGCATTTATATCTGTTAAACTTCCAACTTGTGAAGTTGGAAGTTTAACAGATCAAATATATTCTGATATGAGTTTGTCCCAGGCCACAACAGTCATTTAATGATAGTTGCCCAACCTCATGTGAACTCGCATCAAAAACGATGTGCATCTTGGTGGTTGTGCTGTCCTCTCTGATGACAGGATGGTGAGGTAGATAGTAGACTGTCTTGTCTTTTAATTTAATTATATCTAGTACCTTTGCAATGATTTCCTTCCTTTCATAATCCTTCAGTGTTTCTGAGTATTTTGACTGAACTGTTGGGTTATGCTTAAGGCTATTTTGAAGAGAGTTTATTCTTTTTGTTTTGATATCAAAATTGTAGTTGAGTTCTCTCCAATCCTTTATCCGAGAAAATTCAACCTCGTATATTCCATTTTCATAACGGATAGTTTTTTCAAATTTCTCTAACACTTCATCTATGCTGTTGCCACTAGGATCATCTCTTAACAACATTTTTCTGGCCTATCTACCCCTTTCCTTGTTCATACCATTTTGCTGACAGCATTCCCCATAACTTGAAGCTACCTTACTATTTGGTGCTGCAATTTCAATGTTCTCAATTTCCCAAAATTTTTTGAGCATTTTGTCTAAACTAGTTTCTTCTTTAATAAAGCCACAATGAATTTGGTTACAGTTCTCCGCTGATACACTTCCCAAAATGACAAAGCCAAAAATGGTATTTTGTAAAATAAGAAAAACTGAATTCTCATCTTGAATTTGCCCTAGCTTCAGTAGCTCATAAAAAATCTCAGCCCTCAATAGCATATCCACACATTTTGGAATGTTAAAAGTTATCATTCACCAACTTCAAGTTAATAAAATCTTGAACTCGAACATCTAACTTTCGTGAGGAAGTTACTTCAGCAGTTATTTTGAGGATGACTAAAAAATCTAAACTCTACAAAATCTTTCTCCTAGTTACATATTAGAGCATTAACCTTATTCTTTATGGTATAGAAAGCATCATTTAGACCAGAAACTACAATATTAACCTTTTCCTTCTTTAATTATATCATTTCTATACATCTTGACATGAAAGTTGATTCACTTCCAGTATCCAAAAGGCATCTTACCTTATATTCATTCTCCATTTCATCAATCAAAAAACAAATTGCAGTGTTCAACAAAACCATATTTTTTTGACTTCAATGATGACTAATAAATGTCTTTTGCAAGAATTCTGTTGCTTCGGCATTTAACACAGACCTGGTATGGCCATTTGTGCTGTTGTTTGAAACTTTGCCTCAGTACAATTTTTGTTTTCCTTATTATTCGACTCTGATGCTAACTGCTCTTTGGAACCAGTATTATTTGGTTTAGGAAAATGGGGTGCAAAATGTAAGTAGATTTCTCTACCTAATTTGTTAGGTTTGAACCACCCATCTCTCTGTCTCATGCTAATATGAGAAGCTGTTTCTCTATCTAGTGATACAATTTGTCTGATACTATGAATTCATTTAAATTTTTGAAATCTGACACATTCCTCAGCTTGCATTCCCAAGCAGTAGTCATCCTAGAAGCAAATTGCACATATGTTTTGTTAGGTAAATGATTTGTCCTTCTAAAGTGCTCTAAATACAAGTAAGGAATAGGCTGAAACTTTCTCAAGACTATCTCCTTCACCTTCTCATAATTAGTTAAATTTTCATCATTTAAATATGTAATTACATTAATGGCTTTCTTCTCCAGTAAGTTCAATAAGATTTTGGCCTTATGAATGTCAGAAACATTTTTGGAAGTAAATACTCTTTCCAACAATGAAAAGAAAAATCCCCATCCTTCGGGTTTCAAATCAGCTCGAAGGCGGGCTAATTTTAATTCTGTTTTCGATTGCTCCAATATAACCTTTTAATCTTGATATGACTCTGTTCTTCAGACTTTCTTTCCTCAATAATTAAATTGGCAATTTCCTTAATTGACTCAGGATTGCCCTTAAACCTTATCTGTTTTTTAATCTTATCATATAACCCACAATTGTTACTTTCTCATTGACAGTTAGACCCAAGTTCTAAGTAATATGAATAAGATCATCTCTTTTAGCACCTTTAAATGTGATTTCAAATGTTTCAAAGTACAAACAGAAATTGCTCTTGGTATTTTAACTCAGAATTCTCAAATTAAGGCTTAGACTCTCAACTTGGAATTCTCAAAGTTAATCTCAGCTGTTGAAAGCAATGACACACAAATTTAAATTTATCCACAGATGAGCGTTTCAAATCCACCACGATGGACCTTCATGTCAAAGTTTTTATTGTTAGTGGACCATAAAAAATTTTCTCTCTCACAATTCGAAACTCAAGGAAAAGAACACTCATGGCTCAGAGACATTTTATTTTATTTTTTTCTGCCTAACATACTCTAGGGCATTTAAATATATACTACATCCACTAGAGGACATTTAAATATATTAAAATTGTTAATCAGATTAACTCAACCGACACAGCAGTTATCATTTTCCATCTTATTCAGTTAGATGCATAATTTGAATTTCAGTTGAGAAACTTATTTTCAATTGAAAATTTGATGCTCTTTTAAACTAAAAGTTTGTATTATTATTTTACTTATAATCTCATATTAAACAATCTGTCCACAAATGTTTGGGTTGATGTTTTAGTTCATTTCTTGATAAAAATATATAATTTTTTGGAATGTTTTAATATATTTATTTTAATCTGCATATATGTTTATTTTTTAATATATAAAGAAATTAATTTACTATTAAAAAAATTTAAATTAATGAAAATGAATTTATATAAATATATATATATCATTTACAGAAATTTTCCACTGAGTAATTTCCTGAAGAATTCCAAATTCACACTGACTTATGAAGCTTTAGAAATAAGTTGTCATGCAATTGAGACTTATACTGAGAGATTAAGAAGTATGTTAAATTGTACATTTTATAATCATATATTTTGCTTTACCATATTTTTTATTTTCACGAGTGTCCCCATAAAGCAATGACGCCTTCTGGGTGTTTCACTTTTTCTGTCCATCAGTGTATATTGAAGATTATACTCAATTGGCTTGATATTTGAATAAATCTTCAAAAAAAGTTTAAAATTCAGCAATAAATTTATTTGGCTAACATTTGTGGTTGTCAAAAAGTTACATTTGTACCATGTTAACATAAAATATTCGAATGCATATGAAATTTGAAATTTGGTTTTTTTATTCATGTACCAAATATAACAAAACAAAGTCACAATTTAAATATATTTTACAGTAGAAAAAAACACGAAGCGCTCTGGTATTTTCCAATGTACAAATGTAAATACAGTACGGATGATTCTCTTCCAAATTAGTTGATGATGGAGAAGTGTTTTTAAACATTAATTAAGTTTGTTTTTCCAGTGACATATGTAAATCATCTTATGGTAAAAATCAGCATTTATTCAATGAGCACACTGCAGAAATGCTTGCCATTTCACGTGCTTATACGACAGATATCATCCACGAAATTGTGCTCCTGGAAAGCAAACAGATTGAATAATGTTAATAAAAATGTTTTTTTTTTATTATCAAAATTGGTCTTGAATAATGATAATTTTGTTTAAAATCTAATCTTCTTCCCAAATAAATTATAAATAAATGTTAGTACAGTCTGTAAAGAAATTATAAACTCAAGTGAAATTTCTCTGTGTTTTAATTTCTTTTCATCCATAGTTCATTGTTGCTATATCTAATGATTTTATTTAGTGTTACGAATTTATAATGAAATAAACAAGTCTTTGTATTGTATCATTTTAATAAACAATCAAAAATTTTAATTGTTACAACTTTTTGCTGTAAACAATTTATAAACTCAAGGGTGATTTAGTACNATTTTATATATGTTTATATCTATAACTGATTTTATCTGAAATAGAATGATTATTAGAATGATTAATAGAATGATATGTTTATATCTATAACTGATTTTATCTGAAATAGAATGATTAATTAGGACAAACAAACTTTTCCATTTTGTCACTTTCCTATTAGATATTTAATTAAAATATTGAATGGAAATTGTGAAGAGAAATAAAACAGCATATCAGCCATAATAACTGACCACAAAGTTATTAATAATATATGAATGCATAAATGATGAAGCGATCATATATTGCACAAAGATTGAGATTTGAATCTTGTTCTTTAGAGCAGGATTTACATCTGTAATGTTTTTCAGATATATCAAAATTTAATTAAAATAATAATAATAATAATAATAAGCAACACTTACCCATTTTCCAAATTTACAGATTATTACTAATATGTAAATTTTAATTTATTTCATTTTGTAATTTGGAGATTGAGATTTTCTTCTGATGTAAATATCAAGTAAGAGAAAAGATTTTTTGTAGAAATGAAATAAACTTTAATCTGTATATAATAAATACATCAAGTTAGTTATTTCATATAAAAATTCTTACAGGCAATACTGTTAAGTTAATGCCATAGATATAAAAAAATTATCTTTTTGGTATATATAGTCGACCCCCTATAACATGGATTCGTATGTCGCGGGGAAAAAATTGCGACCATATTCGTATAAAGATGCTAAAAGAGACTCGTAAAATGCAGTAAAACGTCATCACCGATTCATGTCGCGACAGGATTGGTCGAATCTGGACCAATAGTGGACGAGCAGCTGAACTACTTACACGCTACGGAAAGTTGAGTTTACTATCGTCTGTACAGTATATAAATTAGGTACCGTAAGTCTAATACAGTACTGTAATTTTATACATTTCTTGTGAAAAAAGCATTTCTTATTCAACGGTCATAAAAATTATTTTTATTAATGATGTCTCCAAAGTTCAATGAATTTTTCACAGAAAAATAACTTATCAGAAAATGCGCCTGCCATTTGGTGCACTGCTCCGCGATGAAAACAAGCTTAAGCAATGGCGTCGTTGAATGGTGCACACTCGGTAATTAATCCTATAATTTTTTGTTTATAGCATAGTTTATACGGATTATTCCCAAAAAATTATACATGTTTTGGAAATGTTGAGTCAGATTAGTCTAGAATCGATTAATTTTATGGAGGAAAACCTTTCAAACAGCCGTAGTCCGTAAACTGCACACGTGTCGGGCTGTGATTGGCTCATATATTTAAGGATTCCTACAACGTGAAATTCTTATAAAGTGGAACGTATCTACTGCGTTATAGGGAGTCTACTGTATAAATAAATTGAATCTTTAATCATACAAGTGTTGTTTTATTTAAAAATAGATTTTTCCAGATACATTTTAAACCACATCTGAAATTTCTAAATAAAACCACAATAAAATTCACATGACTTCTTAAAGAATAAAAATTCAACAAAATTATTGATAAGTTTTGGATAGTGATTTTAAAACCTTTAAGGACTTACTTTAAAATGCAAATAAAATGCAAAGAATTATAATATATAAAACTTTTATTTATAAATTTTATAGATGGCTTTATTTCTAAATCATTGATTAGTTTATGTATTTGTGATCAATTATATTTTTAATAAGACTTATATGAGACTGAATTTCTTATTTTAAATAAAGAGTAATAATCATTTATTCTTAATTTGCTACATTGTTTTAATGTAACTAGTTATCTGTACATTACATATGATAGTCATTCTATAGTTTATAATATATTACATTAAATTAATTTCCTTTTAATATCTTTATAGAATAATTTTGTTCTTTTATATAAAAAAATATTCAAATGTAGATACAAAATATTTTAGTATCTAATCTTAATGAATTTAATTGTATTTTATTTTCAGATATTTTTCAGTATTGTTGGGCTGCATACTTGTGGAAATCTTGCAGTTAATATGATTAAATTATTTTTGAATAACTTCGAAGCTAATGTAATTTTGTCTGTTGGTTGCTGTTATATGAAGCTAGATTTAAACAGGTAATATATTATAGTTTTTCTAAATTTTTTAAAATATTTGTTAAACTACTTGTTAGATAAGATCAGATTAGACAAATTTAACAAAATGTAAACATATTTATTTCTAAACATATCAGATTAATGAAAGTTTTAACTTTTTATCTTGGAAATTAATAATTTTGATTTCCATTTTCCATGATGATTAATTTTTCACTTTACAACATAAATATAATGTAGATTTTGAACTTATGAAACATTAAATGTCAATAAATTTTCAATTTTTACACATTACTTTATAAAATACTGATTTAAATTATTATTAAGCCTATCTAAATTTTATATTAATTGACTTAATTGCTGATAGATTCAAACTAATTACAATTAAGAAACCTGTTATAATATTGCTGAATGAATTTGAGCTAGCAATTTCCAACAATACCAGTGTTTTATTTAAATACTAATTGAAACAAGGAAAGCATAAAAGCACAAACAATAATGACACAGCAGATTTAGTACTGTTCAGTAAAAACGATTTCATTGTGTATAAATAAACAGGAAAATAAACATAAAGTTGAAGATTAAACTATATTTATTCTTGGTAGTTTCAATGATTTGTCATCATCATCATATGCTTGTTACAAAAATGTTACATTTTTAAATTTGAAAAAAAAAAAACATTTGATGTATTTATGCTTAAATTGTCAACTAGGACTTAATTTATTACTAGGACTTATTATACTTCTGTTCCAATCATGGAATGGAATCATCAACAGAGGGTGGAAGAGGCGAAAGGATAAAAGGAAAGATCAACTCGAGATTAGGCAATGTTTAATTGAAAGTGAATGATAAATGATGTAAGTTTTTTAAAAAAGGGTTTAATCCAATTTTATCAATTTAATTGATTTTATTGTTTTAAATGCAGGAATAGGATTGGATATGTATTATTTATTGTCTTAAATATTGTTAGATTCAAGGATGTATTTATAAACCATGATATTGTAAGTTTTACACTGTTTATTTTATTGTTGGGAATTTTATATTTTATGTTTTATATAAATTTGTAACAATTTTATAATTGATTTTTTAGAGAATGTCGGTCGGAAACCTGCTGATGAGGGACCAAAGGTCTGAAACACAAAGATATCGTGTGTGTGTTCAGGTGATAAATAAAAGACTGTTTTTTTTCTGATTTGATTATTTAACTTGTAGAACCAGTTATCCAGTATAATAAGTCCTAGTTGACAATTTAAGCATAAATACATAAGTTAAGTACACAAAGGCATAAAAGTTAAAAACATTGATTTTTACATACAGATTTATTTCAATGCAAAACTGAAATATAATTATGTAAATTGAAACATAAAAGTAACATTATCTAAATAGGTAATATAATAATTAAAACATACATAGAATAAACTTTTGAAATTACTTGTTAGATAAATTTGATCTTTATATTTTTGAATAAAAAAATTTTGAATTTTTTTAAGTTTTTATAAGTAAATGTTTAAAATCCCAAAAATTTATTACTACTAAAGTTTGGTAGATGATTTTGAAAGCTAGTATAAAATTTTTTTAATGTCATTGATGTCAACACTCTTCTCGTTAGTGGACTATAAAAAGTTTTGTCTCTTATAATTAGAAAGTTAAGGAAAAGAACACTCATGGCTCAGAGACATTTTATTCTCTTTTTTTCTGCTAGAGGGCCCAACATATTCTCTGATCAGACCAGACCATATTCCCGCATTGAATGTGAAACATTCAACACAATACACTCAAAACACGGGTGAGTTTAGAATACAACAAGATTATATAAATAAATACAATTATTACACTCAAATAACTACAATTACGAAATTTTAAACTAAGAAATTTCAATTACAGTTATTCTGTTGGTATTGGTAAGACTGCTAACTTTGTTATTGGTTGTTTTGTGTGACCAGCCTTAGTTTTAATAATACACATACTAATCTTATTGTAAAATATATTACAACTTCAATTCTATCTAAGATACCATTTGTTATGATGAAGATGGTTGAGGTAGTATCTTTGCTATCTCTTCCACAAGTGCTGTCAACTTACTGGTATATTGCCATCTGCTCAAAGTATTGTCCTTCAAACTCATAACATTTGGCTCAAAAATTGATGATAGCTGGCGTCCCACCAAGAAATGGGTTGGGGTCAAGGCTTCTAAGTCATTTTGATCCTCGGACAGGAGAAATCAGACAAGAATTCAAGATTCCTTCAGTTTGATTTATAACTGTCAAAAATTCCTTGAATGTTAGTATGGTGACTCCAACAGCACTTTTAAAATGGAATTTGAAACGCTTGATGCCGGCCTCCCAAAAACCCCAAAATGAGGAGCCCTTGGTGGAATGAATTTCCACTGAATTCTCTCTGATCTTAAATAATTAGCCAACATTTCATCAGGATATTTTACAAGATTATACATACATTTCATCTCATTGTTGGCTCCAATAAAGTTCTTAGCATTGTCTGAAAAAATTATATTTACCACATTTGGCTAAAAATCTCTTCAAAGATGCAATAATGCCTTCACTCATCAATTCAGAAACTATTTCAAAATGAACAACCTTGGTTAAAAAATATATGAAAATACAAATTTACATCTTATGATATGACCTCCTTTGTTGATTTTTGTTTTTAATGGTAAAAGGACCACAAAAATCTACACCAGTTACTGAGAAAGGAAACGAAGGCCTTAATCTTTCACTAGTAAGTTACTCATTTGTTGTTGACAAAGGACCAGGCTGTACTTAGTACAAGTTATGCAGTTATGAACTATTTTTTAGCTTCCATCCAAGAGCCAATATTTTTGACAATTACAATTTAAAAGAGATTCTGCATCACCATAGAAATATTTAAGATGTTCGTTTCGTTTAACATAATCAAATGAGTCAGTCTATGACTCTTTGGTAATAATATATGTTGTTTAGAACTGAAATTAAGAGAACTCCTTTTCAACCTTACACCCACACATATTACATTTGATTTATCTAAGAAGGGAGTTAAATCCTTAAGATTACTCCTTTTATCAACCTGTTGAGATTTACTCAAATTGTCATAGTCATTGCTAAGGCTACAAATGAAATGAGTTTGGTCTCGCTTTCATTGATTTCATCTACACTTAGCAACCAATTCTTTTGTTTCTTTCACGACAATTGTAAATAAATTGACCCATAAAACTGAAAATGTTAAGAATCTTACAAACAGTTTACAATAATTATTACTCTGATTTAATAGATTGTCTAGAAAAGATTGCTGAACACTGATGGCACAGAAAACAGTATTATCAGATTTCCTTAATTCTCACAAGTAATCATCCTCATTCTCTAATATCTCAACTGTCATATCTGGGGATTTCAGTTCAAGTTGATTTTTCAAGAATTCTGGACCATTGAACCAAAAGGGATTGTCTAACAGATGATTGTCATTTATGCCTAAAGATAAAAGATCCACTGGGTTCTGGTTACCTGGACAATGATGCCAGGCACTTGAATTGCAAAGGTTTNTTTTCCCTTAAAGAAATAGATTTTTCATATTTCACTTTCAGTTAGGGTTATTCCCCTTGGCATTTTTGTCACTTTTTTAGTTTGAATTCTCAGACTCACCCAAAATGTTACACATACTAATTTACATTACTATTACAGTTGAATGGATTGTTCCATTCAACTGTAATAATCAGTTTTCACCCTTGAGTTTATAAATTGTTTACAACAAAAAATTGTAACAATTAAAATTTTTGATTGTTTATTAAAATGATACAATACAAAGACTTGTTTATTTCATTATAAATTCGTAACACTAATTAAAATCATTAGATATAGCAACAACGAACTGTGGATGAAAACAAATTAAAACACAGAGAAATTTCACTTAAGTTTATAATTTTTTTACAGACTGTACAAATCCCATATGTATTGTACATGAATATTTTGAAAATATAAATATAATAAATTAATTATATTTATTATATTTTAAATTTTGAAAATTTTAAAAGACGTTTGATAATATGCACTTAAAAGTGAATTGTATATGAGTTTTCAGGAAACTCATAATATAAGCTCTACTCCTAAAATAAGCCCCAGTGAAGATTGACATCCAGATGATCATATTTAAAAAGTATTTAACCCACGACGGATGTATTGAATTATAAAATAATAATAATATTTAATTAAATGTAAATAAATATTATTATTGATATTAATACTTAAAATAAATGATAATATAAATTATAATTAAATATTGTAAATATTCAAGTGTGTATCTTTGAATGAGACATCCCCTGAAAATAATACCTAATGCATCTTTTGGAGCAAATATTAATATAAGACCCAGTCTTATTTTCAGGGGAACACGGTAATATGATTGGGGGGTTATTTTAAAATATTTTAAAAAGTTATATTATATTTTTTACTTCTATTTATCTAATAATAAAATAGTATGAGGCTCAATTCACTTATTTTTGGTTTAATATTTTATTATTATTGAATCTTTTTCTCACAACTGACAAAATTAAAAATAGACCGGTTTAATCCAGCAATCATTCGGCTTTATAACTAACAAAGTTTTGTCAGTTATACTACTAACAAGTTTTATAGTTTACATACCACTGACTGCCCTCATGAAAAATAATAATTATATCTCTTTCCATCATTTGAAAAGAAAAAAGACAGACAATAAAATAAGAACACCAAATATAACAGAAAATAGTTTAACAAAAATATTAATTTTGGATATTAAAAATAATATCCAAAATTTTTTCTGTTGTCTCAGGAAAACATCTTTAGTTTACAAAATTAAAATTTTTATTAAACTATTAAAACTATGATAAATTATTCCCTATCCGCAGGTGTTATCGTTTTTCTAATAAGCCTAATAAGACTTACTTCTCGATTTAAACATTTATTATCTATGCTACTAAGCCTAGAAATAGAGTACTAATTCAACTAGTAAGAACAACTACCCCCAAAAGAGCTGACAACTCCCTCCTAATAATTTTTATTATCTTGGCTTAGCCCTACTTGTAGCCATGTCACAGCTAACAGGAAACACACTTATGAACTCAACAACTATCTTATAATGTTACTTATCCTCTCTTTTTTAATTCTTTAAGATTCTATTTATTCATTAAGCCATTTTATTTTGTTTTGTCATCTGTAGTTGAATTTTACAAATATTATAGAATTAACTGTATTTTACTTGTGTTAGGTTGAAATGCCCATACATTATGCAAAGAATATTATATTTTTTATCAAAGAAACATATTTTCTAGTTTCTACTAACAGTTAAAAAATACAGAAAGATTTATATTATTTTTATATTGAAGGAAATGCAGATTGTTTGAAGATTCACTGTTACCGAGCTACTCTGGAAACTTTGATTGTAAAGTATTTACCGGAGATGAAACATTTCGGTCTTCATAGTATAAAGCATGCAGATAAAATGCCATTTTCTGTGTAAGTTAAAGTTTAATTTTATAAATTACTGTCATAAATTTAAATCTATTTATCGGTTTTTGTTTATTACAGTTATGTTCAGAATGCATTGAAAAGAATTGATTTAAATATCACTCCAGAAGACGTATCGTCTCCTTACATTAATGAATGCCTTGAACATTGGAAACTAGTCGTGATATTTTATTCTCTCAGATTAATGATTGCGCCAGTAATAGAAACCCTTGTGTTACTAGACAGGTTGCTGTTTTTATATGAAAAAGGTAAGATTTTATAGCATATGAATTTAATAATAATTTGTGAATCTATAGAAAGTTGACTGATGATAAGTTTAATGACAAGATAGATTCAGAAAATTTGATATAGGTTAAAATAAAAAACTGAAAATATACTGATTCAGAGTGAAAGTTGGATCGTCAACTCTTGTTCAATCACACAAGTTATAATACAAAAATTTAATCCCAAAATTAATGCAAGCTTATTTATTGCTCGCTCTGTGAATGAGATTAATTTACGCTGATGTAAACAGAGAATAAACGTGTTGATTAGATGTTCTAAACAGGCATTCGGTGCTGAATTTTATGTCACCGAAGAACTTGGTATATTGCGTGTATATTTTTCTATGTCATATTCAATAAAAGATTGTACTTGCTTATATGGAATGAAATACTGAAATTCTCCAATAAATGCAGAGGGTCAAACATCTACTTGGAGCAAAAATTTCACAAAAATAAGGTACATTTGGATGCTTTCTTCCCATAAAAATACTTGATTAAAAACATTTAAATGTATATTATTTTGTAAATTTTTTGTTGCTAAAAATGCATTTTAGTGTGGGTCTCTCAATATAAAGTAATTGGATAAGTAATCAGGGTGATTGATACCAGTCAGTTTTGAGATCTGACAACTTAACTCATGTTTGCAGTGTTTTTAATATCTTTTTCCTGTAGGCAAGTGTATGACTGTTAGAGGAAGGAGATTTGCCTTCAAATTTCATTTCTAAGACAGAAGTTTTGTTTAATTAGAAAACTATATATATTTTCTTGCATTATGTATTCTATCTGGTGCATAACAAATATAAATGCATATTTCCCCCGAGAAAGATAGAGAGTGTGTATGTGTGAGTTGATATGAAGTTGATAAATACTTATAAAATGGGTGAACTTGGTGAGATTGGAGTTCTAGGAGCTTGGAATGGAGGAGGATGGAGGCAACATAGAAAATGGATTGGCCACGGGTGAAGATTGCTTAAAAAACATGGACACAAGCACCATACTCTTTCTTGAACTTCTCCATCAAAGAGTTTTTCTTCTCCAATCTTCTTCCATCAGGGACCTTCTGCAAACACTATTTGCTGAATCATAGATTCTGTCATCTTTAATTTTATTTTCTAATCTGACTGAAGGTTTTTGATGATTACTTAAGAAATCTTCCACTTCATCCAGAGGAAGTATCTTGCCTACATTCCTTTTTCTCTTCTCTACATTATTCTATTGTTTCAACACAATAAATTTGCTAAAAAATATATTTCTTGAGACTATACATACAGGATGAGTCAATTTCATTCGGTTCCTTCACACACTGTTGAGGTATAATAACAATTTTATGACAGAGTCAACCTTTTATTGTAGGCTACTTGTCTGCCAAGGTCGACTCTGCTGTGAAATTGTTATTACCTCAATAGCGTGTGAAGGGACCAAATGAAATTGACTCATCCTGTATGTATAGTCTCAAGAAATATAGTTTTTTGTAAAAGTAAATTCATCTCGGCAATTTTTTAAAATGTATTTACAATAAATTTGATTGCCGACATATTTGTATCTTTATCCCTTCTGATAAAATATTTCTTTTTTACACTTATTATTTAAATGAAAAGTTTTTTTCCTACTTTTCCAAACACCCCATATAAGTCATTAAAGTCCTAATCATCTAATCCATGCAATTTCTGAAGGTTACGATGGACCAACCTGTATGTAAGATGTTTAATCTTCTGAATTAGAGGAATATTTGAAATAATGAAAATATTTATATCAATTTCTATTGTTAAAACAAAAATTATTAAAGAAAATGTCATAAAATGAAAGGTTAATGTATTTTTTTAGATTGTTAACATTTGAATATGAATAAATTCAATATTATTATTAATTTATAGTGAATTATAAATATATTTTGATTCAAATTCATAAAATGATACACAAAAAGACATGAACTATTTAATTTTTTACAGGTTGTTCCTGTTGTTTGATGCCATTATTTGATCCGAAAATATCGCCACGTAACCAAATTTTGATAGGAGTTAAACCGAATATTTTTAAACATTAAAAATTTAAAAAAAAACTTTATCAAAATATGAATTACTGTAGATAAAAATCAATTTCTTCCATAATAATTAATTAAAATATTGTACATATTTCAACTCATTTTCAAAAATTGCATATTATAAATATTTAACAATTATAGAAGATAAGCAAATTATTTTATTAATTATTTATTGAACGAGAAACATTTTAACATTTTTGATTTTATTCAGCACCTATTATGAATGAACGAATGGTAGCTTATGCAGCAATATGACTATTTTATGCAATTAATATTTGTGTTATGCATTATGGTAAGAGAAAATACCCAGGAACAGAGAAGTATTATTTGATAAAGAATTGTTTTGGACGAAAACAAATCCAGCGAGAAATAAGTATGATGAATTTAATATTGACGGTGTCTGAATGGAAAATTCTAAAGAAAAATGTCGACAATTGCCCGAATGAGTGAAATAAAATAAATACATGTTTGCAAAATAACCAAACTTCAAATGATTCCTCAATGTATGAAATAAGCAATTTGATCACAATGATTTTCAGAAGCAAATATGCATAAAATTAGATATACAGTACACAGGCAATCAAAAAGTTCCCAAAATTATGGTAGAGCATCGTAATGGTAAGACATATGGATATTCTTACTTAATCAGCTTTAAAATAGATGATTAAGCAAACCCTTCAGCACAAACACACTTGCCCCATTGATCCTGCCATTGTCGGAAGCACTTTTGGAAACTCGTTTTGGATCATTCGGGAACCACTGTCCAGATGGTACAAGCTACAAGTTCATACCAAGTGGACAGTGTGATACTGACCATTTCTGCATGCAAATTTTGCATAGGTTACAAGTTGTAGGAAATGGTATGACAAGTGGCCGGAAAGGTGGTTTCTACATTGTGATAACGAACTGAGTCACTGTAGCAACTCATTGTTGACAAGACTTCCTGTCATTGCCAGGAAGCCATACTCACCGGATCTCACTTCGAGTGACTTTTGGCTGCTCCCTACCCCGAAAGTGGATCTCAAAGGGCACGTTTCATAATCACAGAAGACAACAAATGGAACGAGATGACTGAATTTCTGAATATTCCTAAAGAAGCCTTTCAATGGGGTTTCCAACAATGGCAGGATCGACGGCACAAGCTTGCATGTGCCAAAGGGTCCTGCTTTGAAGGCTATTAGTTAAGTGTTTCATATGTCCTACCATTACAGTGCTATACCACAATTCTGGGAATATTTTGTCTGCTCGGGTATTTGTATATTCAAAAATTTTGGGTTACACTAACCCATTTTTAAGAGTTTATCTACAGAATGAAAAATAAACAGAATTTCTTGATTTGTTTATTATTTACTGAAAGTAGACAACTGATTTAAAAGTGTTTAGTCTGATTTTTAAACACTTTTTTTTGCTTTGATAAAGTGATTAATTTGACATTTATAATTGGACGAGCTTTCGCAACAAGGATATAAACAATAAACTTTTCACTCGTTCAGAATATTGACTGAAAAGTATAAAAATATAGGACATAACAAGAAGAATGATAAATATGCAACAGAAAAGATTTCATGCGATGCCATCTCTGTGTAATACTGGAGAACTTATACTATTATCAAATGCCAAATAAAAACATTTAATTAGTTTTTACAAGATTAAAAGTTTTTGTATATTTTATATGGTTAACGGATTGTACGAACTGCAAGAGAGAGAAAACAGTGCCGAAATGTAGAGAGAAGGAAGCTAGAAAAGACCACAAAGAAGAAGAAAGAAGCTTTTTGGAGATTGGTTTGGACATTAAAGACTTACTCTAAAGTAAAATCGTAAATTTTATTACTTGGAATTACTTTTTACTGTTCGTTCTGCTAATATTGTATCTGCAAAATCCGTAGAAACTTGAATGGAGGAATCAAGGTGAAAATTTGATTAAGAACAAATTTAATCTCGAAGTCTAAGCAGGTACATTTGATCCCTAATGCTTTTATCAAAATTATAATCCTGAATTTATAAAGAATTGATAAGAATTATAATCTCAAATTTATAAAGAATATTGACATTATAAACGACTTTTTTTTTTAAGCCNTAGAATTAACTGTATTTTACTTGTGTTAGGTTGAAATGCCCATACATTATGCAAAGAATATTATATTTTTTATCAAAGAAACATATTTTCTAGTTTCTACTAACAGTTAAAAAATACAGAAAGATTTATATTATTTTTATATTGAAGGAAATGCAGATTGTTTGAAGATTCACTGTTACCGAGCTACTCTGGAAACTTTGATTGTAAAGTATTTACCGGAGATGAAACATTTCGGTCTTCATAGTATAAAGCATGCAGATAAAATGCCATTTTCTGTGTAAGTTAAAGTTTAATTTTATAAATTACTGTCATAAATTTAAATCTATTTATCGGTTTTTGTTTATTACAGTTATGTTCAGAATGCATTGAAAAGAATTGATTTAAATATCACTCCAGAAGACGTATCGTCTCCTTACATTAATGAATGCCTTGAACATTGGAAACTAGTCGTGATATTTTATTCTCTCAGATTAATGATTGCGCCAGTAATAGAAACCCTTGTGTTACTAGACAGGTTGCTGTTTTTATATGAAAAAGGTAAGATTTTATAGCATATGAATTTAATAATAATTTGTGAATCTATAGAAAGTTGACTGATGATAAGTTTAATGACAAGATAGATTCAGAAAATTTGATATAGGTTAAAATAAAAAACTGAAAATATACTGATTCAGAGTGAAAGTTGGATCGTCAACTCTTGTTCAATCACACAAGTTATAATACAAAAATTTAATCCCAAAATTAATGCAAGCTTATTTATTGCTCGCTCTGTGAATGAGATTAATTTACGCTGATGTAAACAGAGAATAAACGTGTTGATTAGATGTTCTAAACAGGCATTCGGTGCTGAATTTTATGTCACCGAAGAACTTGGTATATTGCGTGTATATTTTTCTATGTCATATTCAATAAAAGATTGTACTTGCTTATATGGAATGAAATACTGAAATTCTCCAATAAATGCAGAGGGTCAAACATCTACTTGGAGCAAAAATTTCACAAAAATAAGGTACATTTGGATGCTTTCTTCCCATAAAAATACTTGATTAAAAACATTTAAATGTATATTATTTTGTAAATTTTTTGTTGCTAAAAATGCATTTTAGTGTGAGTTTCTCAATATAAAGTAATTGGATAAGTAATCAGGGTGATTGATACCAGTCAGTTTTGAGATCTGACAACTTAACTCATGTTTGTAGTGTTTTTAATATCTTTTTCCTGTAGGCAAGTGTATGACTGTTAGAGGAAGGAGATTTGCCTTCAAATTTCCTTTCTAAGACAGAAGTTTTGTTTAATTAGAAAACTATATATATTTTCTTGCATTATGTATTCTATCTGGTGCATAACAAATATAAATGCATATTTCCCCCGAGAAAGATAGAGAGTGTGTATGTGTGAGTTGATATGAAGTTGATAAATACTTATAAAATGGGTGAATTTGGTGAGATTGGAGTTCTAGGAGCTTGGAATGGAGGAGGATGGAGGCAACATAGAAAATGGATTGGCCACGGGTGAAGATTGCTTAAAAAACATGGACACAAGCACCATACTCTTTCTTGAACTTCTCCATCAAAGAGTTTTTCTTCTCCAATCTTCTTCCATCAGGGATCTTCTGCAAACACTATTTGCTGAATCATAGATTCTGTCATCTTTAATTTTATTTTCTAATTGTGACTGAAGGTTTTTGATGATTACTTAAGAAATCTTCCACTTCATCCAGAGGAAGTATCTTGCCTACATTCCTTTTTCTCTTCTCTACATTATTCTATTGTATCAACACAAAAAATTTGCTAAAAAATATATTTCTTGAGACTATACATACAGGATGAGTCAATTTCATTCGGTTCCTTCACACACTGTTGAGGTATAATAACAATTCCACGACGGAGTCAACCTTTTATTGTAGGCTACTTGTCTGCCAAGGTCGACTCCACTGTGAAATTGTTATTACCTCAATAGCTTGTGAAGGGACCAAATGAAATTGACTCATCCTGTATGTATAGTCTCAAGAAATATAGTTTTTTTTGTAAAAGTAAATTCATCTTGGCAATTTTTTAAAATGTATTTACAATAAATTTGATTGCCGACATATTTGTATCTTTATCCCTTCTGATAAAATATTTCTTTTTTACTCTTTTTATTTAAATGAAAAGTTTTTCCTACTTTTCCAAACACCCCATATAAGTCATTAAAGTCCCAATCATCTGATCCAAGCAATTTCTGAAGGTTACGATGGACCAACCTCTATGTAAGATGTTTAATCTTCTGAATTAGAGGAATTTATCTAAAATAATGAAAAAATTCATATCAATTTCTATTGTTAAAGCAAAAATTATTAAAGAAAATGTCATAAAATGAAAGGTTAATGTATTTTTTTAGATTGTTAACATTTGAATATGAATAAATTCAATATTATTATTAATTTATAGTGAATTATAAATATATTTTGATTCAAATTCATAAAATGATACACAAAAAGACATGAACTATTTAATTTTTTACAGGTTGTTCCTGTTGTTTGATGCCATTATTTGATCCGAAAATATCGCCACGTAACCAAATTTTGATAGGAGTTAAACCGAATATTTTTAAACATTAAAAATTTAAAAAAAAACTTTATCAAAATATGAATTACTGTAGATAAAAATCAATTTCTTCCATAATAATTAATTAAAATATTGTACATATTTCAACTCATTTTCAAAAATTGCATATTATAAATATTTAACAATTATAGAAGATAAGCAAATTATTTTATTAATTATTTATTGAACGAGAAACATTTTAACATTTTTGATTTTATTCAGCACCTATTATGAATGAACGAATGGTAGCTTATGCAGCAATATGACTATTTTATGCAATTAATATTTGTGTTATGCATTATGGTAAGAGAAAATACCCAGGAACAGAAAAGTAGCATTTGATAAAGAATTGTTTTGGATGAAATCAAATCCAGCGAGAAATAAGTATGATGAATTTAATATTGACGGTGTCTGAATGGAAAATTCTAAAGAAAAATGTCGACAATTGCCCGAACGAGTGAAATAAAATAAATACATGTTTGCAAAATAACAAAACTTCAAATGATTCCTCAATATATGAAATAAGCAATTTGATCACAATGATTTTCAGAAGCAAATATGCATAAAATTAGATATACAGTACACGGGCAGTCAAAAAGTTCCCAAAATTATGGTAGAGCATCGTAATGGTAAGACATATGGATATTCTTACTTAATCATAGACTCTCAACTTGGAATTCTCAAAGTTAATCTCAGCTGTTGAAAGCAATGACACACAAATTTAAATTTATCCACAGATGAGCGTTTCAAATCCNCAATTTGATCACAATGATTTTCAGAAGCAAATATGCATAAAATTAGATATACAGTACACGGGCAGTCAAAAAGTTCCCAAAATTATGGTAGAGCATCGTAATGGTAAGACATATGGAAATTCTTACTTAATCAGCTTTAAAATAGATGATTAAGCAAATCCTTCAGCATAAACACACTTGCCCCATCGATCCTGCCATTGTCGGAAGCACCTTTGGAAAACTTGTTTTGGATCATTCGAAAACCACTGTCCAGATGGTACAAACCACAAGTTCATACCAAGTGGACAGAGTGATACTGACCATTTCTGCATGCAAATTTTGCATAGGTTACAAGATGTAGGAAATGGTATGACAAGTGGCAGGGAAGGTGGTTTCTACATTGTGATAACAAACTGAGTCACTGTAGCAACTCATTGTTGACAAGACTTCCTGTCATTGCCCAGAAGCCATACTCACCAGATCTCACTTCGAGTGACTTTTGGCTGCTCCCTACCCCGAAAATGGATCTCAAAGGGCACGTTTCGCAATCACAGAAGACAACAAATGGAACGAGATGACTGAACTTCTGAATATTCCTAAAGAAGCCTTTCAATGGGGTTTCCAACAATGGCAGGATCGATGGCACGAGCTCGCGTATACCAAAGGGTTCTACTTTGAAGGCTATTAGGTAAGTGTTTCATATGTCCTACCATTACAATGCTATACTACAATTCTGGGAATATTTTGACTGCTCGGGTATTTGTATATTCAAAAATTTTGGGTTACACTACCCCATCTTTAAGAGTTTATCTACAGAATGAAAAATAAACAGAATTTCTTGATTTGTTTATTATTTACTGAAAGTAGACAACTGATTTAAAAGTGTTTAGTCTGATTTTTAAACACTTTTTTTTGCTTTGATAAAGTGATTAATTTGACATTTATAATTGGACGAGCTTTCGCAACAAGGATATAAACAATAAACTCTTCACTCGTTCAGAATATTGACTGAAAAGTATAAAAATATAGGACATAACAAGAAGAATGATAAATATGCAACAGAAAAGATTTCATGCGATGCCATCTCTGTGTAATACTGGAGAACTTATACTATTATCAAATGCCAAATAAAAACATTTAATTAGTTTTTACAAGATTAAAAGTTTTTGTATATTTTATATGGTTAACGGATTGTACGAACTGCAAGAGAGAGAAAACAGTGCCGAAATGTAGAGAGAAGGAAGCTAGAAAAGACCACAAAGAAGAAGAAAGAAGCTTTTTGGAGATTGGTTTGGACATTAAAGACTTACTCTAAAGTAAAATCGTAAATTTTATTACTTGGAATTACTTTTTACTGTTTGTTCTGCTAATATTGTATCTGCAAAATCCGTAGAAACTTGAATGGAGGAATCAAGGTGAAAATTTGATTAAGAACAAATTTAATCTCGAAGTCTAAGCAGGTACATTTGATCCCTAATGCTTTTATCAAAATTATAATCCTGAATTTATAAAGAATTGATAAGAATTATAATNACGTTGGTCGGTGAAGTGCAGTCCGTGGTCTGCAGACCTAACTGGTCGTCGAAGTGCAGTCCGTGGTCTGCGGACCTAACTGGTCGTTTTTCTAAATTGCGAGAAAATCTGGAGTATGAGCATGGCCCCAAACGAGGTGGTGGGACGTTATCGGAGCTGTAGACTGTGTCCGTAAGAGCGAAAATGTTAAAGGAACCTCTAGTCTTCGTGTTAATCTTTGCAAGAAATTGGCCTGTCTGGGATTTTGAAGATCCCCAAATGGGATAAAATTTAAAAGTAGAAAAAAAAAACAAAATATTTCTCAAAATGGTGCTAAAACCAACAGTTTTCCCCTTTATGTAGACTGGTAAAAGCTGGTGAAATGCAAGAAATGCTGTTGCACCGAGTGCCGGAGTTGTGCCGCACGGTCTGTTAGACGTCTCGAGTGCTTATCGAGCCTCTGGTCCAATTTTGGGAGGCCATATCTTGCGGAGTCATGTGTAGACCGTTCGGTCCTTTGACAACTTTTACTCTTACGGGCATGATGACGTACAGTTCTGATAAAGTCCCAACTGCCTCGTTCAGAGCTGCATTTGTACCCACAATCTATCAATATCTAAGGTGATAATTATGGGATCGTATGCATTTTTTCTCCTTGTTTCATTCTTACGATATGTTATAATTTTACTCTGTCTGTTGCAAGGGCATCGAAAGGCCTTTTTAATTGTACTCGTTACGTGCCCGACCATACAATGGATAAGAGAATGGCAAGAGGTGGTGCACAAGATATCAGACACACCACCTGTAAAAATTCCTACAGATTCCCCATCTGGTCCCCAGGGCAGCAGACAAATAGAACCTAGTGATAAGGTGGCAGCCTATCACTCTGAGGAATCTGAAAGATCTGTCATCGAATGCATATTTTAAACCAGTCTTCATCTTTTGTATATCCTATGCTAGGATATATAAAGGATACAAAAACTCTTCAATTTTGGGTCATCGACGGTCCACCGGTGTCCGAGTGGATAAAACCAGCAAACACTGGTTCTCGNACATGGAACCTTGATTAATTGGGGCTTGGATAAGCAGGGTTCTACCATAGTAACTTTTGTGCATCGGATAAACATTGCATCATGATGGTCGAGACAATTCTTTTATTCTATATTTGTATATATGGGCTAGGATATATAAAGGATACAAAAACTCTTCAATTTTGGGTCATCGACGGTCCACCGGTGGCCGAGTGGATAAAACCAGCAAACACTGGTTCTCGGTTGTCAGTTTGCACCTGGTCATTGGGCCGTAAGGGAAATTATTCGAATCATGTCCAATTTGATCCTCTGAAATTTTTGCAAATCTTCACATTTTGAGACCTTCCGAATCCAAAAAATCAAAATGGCAAAAAATTCCATGGATGTGTGTGTGCGCACATGCATCCATTTCACGTAATATCTCAGGATGGGGTTAAGATTAAGAAACAGAATATGACACAATTGTTTGTATATGAGGGGTATTGATGTTAATAATTAAAAACATAGAAAGTTTTTACCAGAAAACTTCGTAACAGATGGCGCCACTCACAAATTTATTTTGCTTAATATAAGTGGTTTTTTTTTAATAAATAAAACTCATAACAGCCGGGAAAGTTACTCAACTGCGCCAGATTTCTTTTTTTAAACGTACGTGTAATGAAAAAATTAAAACGACGTCTCTCATCTCTGTAATCNGGCGTTAAAGTATGATAAGCACTCCACTCTGTCGATTGTCGTGCATCTTGTATTTCTTGGATAATAATTATGTTAATGTAACATTTAGCTTACAGTAACTTCAAAATAAATGCTAACATTACCAGTGGCAGAACGTCTCGATTTTTTTCCCCTAGTCGATTTTACCGCTAGTGTCGCTACTTCGATACATGCGACGATTTAATTCGTCACGAGATAAGGCGGAGTGACGTCGATTTCGTAATAAATAAGGTGATTTAATCTCGTCTCCCGGAAATATTGGAGGATAATATTGGCAGAGGGCGTTGCGTAGCGATTAAATTGCCAGAGAATTCGAAATGGGTTCCGTAGGTACTTTGAGCCCCTTCGTGTATTGGGCTCAAACGGAGAAGAATTTATCGCTGAGAGTCGATCTGAGAAACGTAAAAGTAAGTTCGATATTCGCTCGTTTAATATGTTTTGTGGGTAATTGCGAAATTGTATTTTTTTCGTGGCGATCGATGAGCCAATCGCGTCATCTCTCTCATCCTTGTAATTAATGGTTTTGTTTATGTAGAGGTAAGATGGAGGAATTTACCGAATTTCTACTGCATAAAATCGCGGCAATTTCGAGAATTATTGGGGTAAATGGTGAACTTGTACCGTGTGATACTCGAATTCCTGCATTTAAGCTCTAAAGTGTGCGCCGTGCTCTGCGTCTTCCTCCGGATGACGTCTGGAACGTTGGTTTGTGAAGTGCAGTCCGTGGTCTGCAGACCTAACTGGTCGTCGAAGTGCAGTCCGTGGTCTGCNCCCTAAAGTGTGCGCCGTGCTCTGCGTCTTCCTCCGGATGACGTCTGGAACGTTGGTTTGTGAAGTGCAGTCCGTGGTCTGCAGACCTAACTGGTCGTCGAAGTGCAGTCCGTGGTCTGCGGACCTAACTGGTCGTTTTTCTAAATTGCGAGAAAATCTGGAGTATGAGCATGGCCCCAAACGAGGTGGTGGGACGTTATCGGAGCTGTAGACTGTGTCCGTAAGAGCGAAAATGTTAAAGGAACCTCTAGTCTTCGTGTTAATCTTTGCAAGAAATTGGCCTGTCTGGGATTTTGAAGATCCCCAAATGGGATAAAATTTAAAAGTAGAAAAAAAAAACAAAATATTTCTCAAAATGGTGCTAAAACCAACAGTTTTCCCCTTTATGTAGACTGGTAAAAGCTGGTGAAATGCAAGAAATGCTGTTGCACCGAGTGCCGGAGTTGTGCCGCACGGTCTGTTAGACGTCTCGAGTGCTTATCGAGCCTCTGGTCCAATTTTGGGAGGCCATATCTTGCGGAGTCATGTGTAGACCGTTCGGTCCCTTTGACAACTTTTACTCTTACGGGCATGATGACGTACGGTTCTGATAAAGTCCCAACTGCCTCGTTCAGAGCTGCATTTGTACCCACAATCTATCAATATCTAAGGTGATAATTATGGGATAAGAAGTAGACCAAGGAATAGGTCCACGATCTTGTTTAAGAGGTCCACGAGATCGACAGACTCCAGAACTACCGGTCTAGAATGAATTCACGATTTGCTAGAAGGATGTTGTGAATGCATTTCTGTTGAGGATTTTGCAGGTGTTGCATTGTGGTGATGGTAATGTCTTTCTCTGTTCTTTGCAAATTGATGAATTTAAATAAATGCAACATACATTACTACACATAGATTAATTTACAGTTAATCTAAATTTTAATTAATTAAATAAAATAATTTTAAGAATAAAAAAAACTAGCAAGTGCTCATGCTCAACTTTTCTAGCACTCGAACGGGAGGATAAGAGAATTGGAGGAGAGGAAGTTCTATAATTTTCAATTGTGCCGCAATTTTAATAGCAACAAAAGCTTAAAAGGAATTCTGTCAAATTATGTTTTTTTTAAATACATTTAAATTTATGAAACACACAATTAAATTTGTCTGCAGTGCTATTTGTTAAAAAAGTTTATTACATAATTTTTATATTAATAAGTATTATAAAAAGGCAAAAATCTTAGAGGCGAGTTTTATATGCCAATAACAAGTAAAACTTTCGTAAGTCTGACGTCACTCGAGATTTGACACGTGACTCCCAACTCCTGTGACCTGTAATTATCAAAATTTAATAGCATCGATGCCCCATATATAGAAATTGTTCTGCCCAGGTTCAAAATTTTGGTTCGTTCGGTCCTGAAATAGATGTCGACACACTCGCAAACAAATGCAGAATTTTGTAACAGTGTTTTACATTTTTCAGTTTATGGAGTGTCAAAATGTTAAGAAATGCAAGGAGCATTTAAAGCAATGATTTTTTTGTGGTTTCCCTCTTTTTTCTACAATGTTCCACCATCACTTCTGCGCCATTATCCATGAGAAGTCCAACCCAGATACATCAGATTCTTTCCTCCTCACTCTGTTGCACTCATTGCAGGCCTGACCAAACCAGCAACAAACATGGGAACAAAGATCCAAAAGGCATAGAATTTTAAAAACATTGTCCCAGTATTGGCCACTTGCTCGATACGGTTGAGGCTAAAAAATACAACAAAGTAGCAAAAATTCAGATTTGGTTGTCGAAAAATGGATGGATCTCGAATGGTAACTTCATTGTCGATGACATTTATTCAGAATTCATAATTTTGAAATTGGGATTAGTGATTTTGTAAATAATAATTTGAATGCATGCGAGTATTTCTACATTCCTGTGAAATACACAGGTCTTAACTTAAAACATCTAAACTTGATTTATAACGTATTCGGAGTTTACGGTGCTTAATTTACGCATATATTTGAAAATTCCAGATGGGATTAATTTCCAGATAGTCCAGATTATCTACACTTTACTGTATTATGGTACTTACGTGCTAAGTGCATTCATAGCAAAACTTTTATGGATTGTAAGAAAAGTAGCATGCGTTACCCTCAAATAACATGGAATCTTGGTTAATTGGGGCTTGGATAAGCAGGGTTCTACCATAGTAACTTTTGTGCATCGGATAAACATTGCATCATGATGGTCGAGACAATTCTTTTATTCTATATTTGTATATATGGATAATTTCTGCAAACTTAGCAATGTTAATATTATTGATATGTTTGATGACCCATGCTTCATCTTACAACACCACATTATATGGATGCTCTTTGATTCTTTTCTTGTAATTGTCTGGAAGTGCATTTGGTGTAAACTTGGTTGCAGTTGAACTGTTCATCTTTTGCCAGGATCTTACACGTCAGCTGCATAGCAAGGTGCATAGTGTCCTTGTCTTTTCAGAATAAATGAGACTTTACACATACACTTTAGGATAGGCATTATAGGATTGCATTTGATTATGACCTCAGAGTTTGCTTTCCTAACAATCTCTTTATATTTATGTACAAAACCTTTCTGAATTTGTATGATGTGTATCATTATTTGTAGCATATTCATACAATGACGTAAGTCTTTCAATTGTATAAAAAGCCATACGTAATGGCAACATTTTTAATTCTTTTAAATTCACTGCTCGTGTATAATACACCATATAACACAATGTTTGTAGGCTCACCTTACTAGGCCTTTGAAGCTGCTAGCTTACACGAGATTGGATCGTTGGAGATTAACAGAATATAAGAAGGATGACGTGCCGACTAGACAAATATCTGTAAACGATTCCATCCGTTAAAGTCATCAACCATGTTAACCAGTCATATTGTAAAGAGATGATGAACAAAATCAATGATTTAATTAGCTATGTTCATGTATGACGTATGTTTAAGCATTTTTTTCGTTTATGATTTGGAAGTCATTTACAGTAATCTATTTGAGAAATCTTAAAAGTATCGCATCACATACTTCTCTTATCGGAGCCAGTCTTTTCCATCCACAGTAAAATCTCGTTATTTTGATATCAGATAATTCAGAGTATTGCTTAATTCAAAGTCAATTCTAGTCCTGGCCAAGAGAATAGGATTTTGCATATATTTTAGTTCAGATAATTCAAAATATGCATACAGTGAAACTCAAAGACATTATCTTGTCTGGTGAACCGCAAAAATATCATTTACATTGAAACCTTCTATCATATCACGTGTTTACAAGGAAAGTTTCTATGCCCAAGTGGCAATTTTGTTTTCAGTTTTACCAATTATACATTGTTGATTTATTAGAGGTGCATTCAAGGTCATTCAGACATTGTACACGTTGCCAATAAAGAGAGAATTTTTTTATTCTTTTTAATTTTATGGAAGAAATCTGGAATTTAATTAATTCGGACATTTTTTTGAAAAAATCTATTGTTTTGATAATTCTAAAGTCCGTTAAATATATGTGCATATTTGCAATAGAATGCGCATGTAGCTTTAGTCGTTAATGCAGTTTGTTTTTGTAATGTGCGATTTTAGTAATCTCAAACCAAAGATGGTGAATTCTTCGTAGAACTAGCCATTGGTCCAAAATTCATGGGTAATTCTTATTGAAGCACTTAAGTTATTTTCAGATCTTGCTTTGAATGTAGATTTGTTATGTTTTCATTAAGTATGTGCCAAATAAGCTATTTTGGAAAAAACCTTTAAATTACTAACAAGGGGCTCTCGTGGTCTCGGAAATTCAATTCGGGATGAGACTTCACAGGTTAGTAGTATACCTCAAGGGTGTCCACCAAGAAGAATTGTAAAGCGCACTAGCCAGAAGATTCCGAGAAAAAGGGCTCTAAAGTTTTAAGCGCAGCTCATATACTGGTCGATTTTACACTATGGTAGCACAGCGAAATGGGTGAGTCTGTAAAGAACTCGCTTGCCAAGCGGGCAATCTAGGTTCGTCCTACCTTTGGCTAACTTGTTATAATTTTTAAAACAATTAAAAAAAAAGAAAAAAGTTAGCCGAAGGTAGGACGAACCTAGATTGCCCACTTGGCAAGCGAGTTCGTTACAGACTCACCCATTTCACTGTGCTACTATAGTGTAAAATCGACCAGTATATGAGCTGTGCTTAAAACTTTAGAGCCCTTTTTCTTGGAATCTTCTGGCTAGTGAGTGCACTTTACAATTCTTCTTGGTGGACACCCTTGAGGTATATACTACTAACCTGTGAAGTCTCATCCCGAACTGAATTTCCGAGACCGTAAGGTCCCCTTGTAAGTAATAACTCGTAACCGAATGGGTGAAATTATATAAGATAATGTCATAATTTTATTTGAGAAGAATTACAAAAAAATTTTGGATAATTCAAAGGCGTGTTTATTTGGTCCTTCCAGTTTCAAAATAACGAGGTTTTATCGTATTGTTAAGTTAGCATGTGCATCTTGTACCCAAAGTGATAATGCTTTTAAATTTGTAGAATTTAATATGAAGTTTGTCAAAAATGTTCTTTTAGTTTGGTAACTAGAAAACAATGTGTAAATCCACATAATAATAATTACAGCTATCATGATAGATAAAGCAAGAATTCAATTCATCCAGTAAATTTGTTTCTAATCTTATCTCTGTCTGACCTTATTGACTGCATAACCAAAAGGTTCCTGTTAAAAACTATAATGTAACCATTTCAGTTAAGGAAAGACTTTAATATTGAAGCTAAAACTTGCATGGACTGGCATGCAAGCAAGTTTGCCAGTGATGCAGAATATAACTTCTTAGACCATTATCTAGCAATATTCTTTTATTTCTTTGGTTAATATTAACTTTTTGAAGCAGATTATAAATGGAGACAAAGCAGCAAACGTTACATATAAGTTATGAAAGAAATTGTCCATTGTAATCATCCTCCAAAAATAGCTTCTGTAAATCGACACTGTTTTATAAGATTAAAACTAATAATTGTATACCATTCTAATTGTCTTTGAGACAATGAGAATGAAGTCCTTTATATTCTAAGCTGTCACAAAGTGTTGATAGACTTCATTTTTTTCTCATTATATTGGGTTGGCAGTCTACGATACATACACTAAGTGTGATGCATAGCGGGTTCCTAGACTTATGGCACAGAAAAACAACTCTAGAATGGATCTTGCAAAACACAACAGCTTCAGGATGATCTTATGTTAGTAAATACTCTGGAAAACATCAATAAGGTATCAACTGCTTGTTTTCCCTCTCAAGTAATCCTTATTTATATAAGTTTAAAATTAAAAATATTCTAAATTACGTCAACCAAATCACCAATTTAGGCATAAGTTCCATAAAAAAATATTTACATTTGCGAAGTACATAGACGAGGTCGTAGAAGGCCCGGCTTTAAGTGGCAGAATTTCGTGGTGCTACTGCTAAAAATTTTCAAATAGGTTAGTTTTATGATCCCAGTTTTTTACAAATTTACAATCGAGATAGTAGATTACAGTTCAATGGTATGGGGACATGTTTGTTTATATACCAAAAATATCTTATAATAATGAAAACATATTTTTTTTTACAAGGTGTGATGTGTTTGATCACTTAATAAACGTAATAAAATTTAGTTTACTTGTAAATTAAGAATTTTTGGTGTAATACAGTATAACGTAATAAAATGTATATTTTTCCCCGGCTTAAAAATTATTAATCAATCAGATTTCATTATTTTACATGAATATCTTCACAAATTAACAACTTAATAGAATCTGGTTAAATATTTAGCAGAATTTTAAAGAATTACTTTATTTATATTATTATAGATTGTAATGTTTATTTATTATACTTTGTATTGCAAAGAATTTTGAAATATTAGTTAATTTTGGGTCCTGTAAATTTTGTATGACTGCTAACTTGGATAATTGAGCTGAGCAAGTGAAGCTCATTTCTCTATGCTCGAATGTTGTTGGATTTCAATAAACTCCTCCAAAACTGCCCAATTGAAATTTGGTACAGATGTCGAGTCCCGGTTGGTAAATGTCATAAGCTATTTGAAATCTCAATTGTATTGTGTCGTCGAGGAATATTGCGGGAGGACTCTACCGTAGAGTTAAGCCAGTCTTTTAGGTACTTACAAAGCGTGCGAGGCAGTTTGGTTCTGTTTAAGGCATAAACAAATACACTTTGCTCGATTTTTGCTCGGCATTCAATTTAACGTGACTTGTTGAATCTAAATTCCAGTCTAACGCCTCTGTTAGTTTGTGTATTTGTAAATATCATTGCCTGGCAACATGAAGTTCAAAAGCTTGTACACACGGGCTTGAAAGGAATAGTTCCCAAAATCAGATATCATTGCTTGTATTTTGAAATGCACTAAATAAAATTTAGATATGAGCATAAATCTTGCTTGGCTCAATTTACTCGCGTCAAAAATGAGCACAGTTCTAGTTTAATCTGACAAAACGGTTGTTTCTTATTTCAAAACTCCTAAATTATAGGGTATTATTATACTATAATTAAACCGAATTAGTTTACAGGATATTTTTTATAATACTGTATATAATTTCTAGTTGATTGATTCTTACAATTTGAGTATTTTGATATAAATCATTTTAATGTGTGTTATATATACTTTTGTAACGATTATATACTTTTATGTTTTAAATATTTTAAAAGCAAAATTTTAATCGACATAATCGTAAAATGAATCATTTTAGGCTCCTAACGTAAGCCTGACATGCAACGAATTGGAGTTCAGCGCAAATGGGATCGGAGCCAAGGGACAGAATCAATACTATTTCACGATTAAGTTTTATCAGAATGTCGATCCCAACGTAAGTAACAATTTCAAATTTAATCTTTGTTAATGCGATGAATTTATCGATAACTTTTAAAGTTATGTCGACAGTACTATTAAATTTAACAGTAAAGTTGTAAAAAATATCAATAAAAAAAAGGATCCTAAAACAAAACAAAAATTAGAAAAATGTTTATTACACTAACTTACTATTAAATTTTATNTTGAGATTAATTTTTGTTTATTTACTTTAAAAATAGTAAACAATTTTATCGAAGATAGACGAAGACACATTGCGGGAAAAAAAGTAAAAAATAAATAAGAATAATTAATCTTTCTAAAAACTTTTCTTCTCTTTTGGCTTGCTTCACGGTAGTGGAAGAAGTGCATATGTTACGACTTTTGTCAGTCTGTTAGATTTTACGCGCATGCGCAATGATTTTTGTTATTTATGCGTTATTATAATAATCGAACGATCGCCTAAATATCCGGGCTATAATTAATACAAATAAACTTGGTACTAATAAATTTGGCGCCATCTCTTATGTAAATTAATAATTCTAATTTAATAAATAATTTAGAACCTTCTGGAAGTATATAACTGATCCGGGATATATTATATATAGCTCGAATATTTAGGCGATCGTTGGATTATTATATTAACTTATGAGATGCATATTATACCTATGCTTATGTTCCGTTCCATCCATTCGATTCAAACGTTAAAAATTAGGCTTATAACGTAAGCCTAAATTCGATCAGCAAGAAATTTCCAATGTTAGGCTTTGGAGTTACCTAAGCGTTATGTTCCGTCAATCCATTTATTACGCATTTTTGTATACAGTCACTGTTAGCCGGTGTTTCCCAACCTTGTGCTATGCCCTACCTAAGCCTTTCTAAAATTCTTATGCCCCCTAACATATACAGTGGCTATACAGTTAACTTAAACTCTGGACAAGTCCATTTCCGAATTGCCCTCTTGTGGGGCGTGGGCCCCACGTTGGGAAACACTGCTGTAAGCTATAGTAAAAACTACCCTGTAAGTATATTGTATTAAATTAAATTTTATAAATTTAATTATTTTTTGCTGTGATCAATTTTGGTATTTCTAATCTTCTAAATTTGGAAAATAGGAATTTTGCATATTAAATTTTATAAATTTAATAATTTTTTGCTGTGATCAATTTTGGTATTTCTAATCTTCTAAATTTGGAAAATAGGAATTTTGCAAATGAAATATTAAGAGAATTACATTTCTGTTCTTCTCATTACATAATAATAGAAATTAGCATTACATTTCTTTTCAATTTAGGCATCTGTTTTTACTTTTTCTATAACTTTCCTGAAGAGGAATTAATGGTAATGTCTCTGAATGAGAAATTGTTATTCTATTTTATTTTGAGGGATTTCTGCAAATCTTGATTAGAATAAAAATGATACAAGCAAAACTTTAGATAAAGTAGTTTATCTTGCATGTGTATACACAGTCTTCCAAAAAGAATTCTGCCATTTTAAATTATTGTAATTATATTACATTACAACATTCTCGGATAGTAATTGTTAGAACATAGGAAAACTGTCCGAGTTTCACATTTGGCCGATATGATTTTCCGATGTGTGCATGTGTTCGACATATACTCAGATTTTTCCTTCGCTCTCCGTGGCAGATCCGTTGTCACTCTTCCCAAGGCAGCCACAATTCAATGGCTCCTACAGATTACTTGTGTTGCACGGTGATGAGCGATTCTGAATTTGCAAACTGCAGAACGTGAGCACCTTCTCCGTTGCCATTTCGGCGTTAAAGTATGATAAGCACTCCACTCTGTCGATTGTCGTGCATCTTGTATTTCTTGGATAATAATTATGTTAATGTAACATTTAGCTTACAGTAACTTAATGGTAATGGTAATGGTAGCATTTATTTTGAAGACCCTGTATATTAGATGAACTGAATATTTAAGATTTTTTTTTTCCAATCTGAGCAGAGGGCTAAAGTTTTATTCATTAGTATTTTGAATCTTTAGATCCAGATTGTATATAGATCTGTCTAAATGTCTTTCTCATAAAAATGCTGTCTTTCAGTTCAGTCCAAAAATTTAAGGAGTGGTTTAAAATTTAACATCAAAATTTTAATTTTGAATCTGTTTCTTTGTTCCTTTCTTTTGTAACATGTCTCGTTTTCTGTCGTTCTGTAGATGATCCTTATTTTTGTGATGTAATTAGTTCCCAGAAAATTATAACGAGTTGTCATTGAGCCAAACTATCTTCCATAGGTTTGCTATAATACTGTACATTGAAATTATATTCCTAGAAATAGAGTTACGTGATACTAAACAGATTTAATATACTTTCCTGTTGGATTCTAAGATAGATATCAAGGAAGATTAACAAGAAATATAGTAAATTACATCCCTTGATGTTTTCCTGTATTACCTTTACTTAATTTTATCTTTAAGGAAATAACATATATTTAATGGTTCTGACAGAGATTAAGTGAAGTATTATGTCAAAAGTTAATTTTTATTGGGAATTCATTTATATAAATTTTATTATTATTTACCAAGGATAGCCAATATAGAATTACGGATCGCGAAGTAGATTTCAGCATAGTGAAAAAGGAAGAAGAGTGGTGGCCCAGACTGATTGCCGAAAAGAAGAAACCGGTGTGGCTGAAGATCGATTTCGATAGGTTAAAAACAGAAGACGACGAGTCGGACAGTGGAAATTTACTCGAAGACAAAAGGGTGAGCGACTTTAAAGCATTCCACATGTATTGCTTTTATACTTAAATTAATTAATTAAAACATTTTTAATACATTCAATCTGATATGTTAACAAACATCTTGAAACATGTAGTAAAAAATAAATACATTCGGCTTCTCGAGCCATATAGAGATCCTTTGAAGTATGTAACTGATGGAATTGAGATTACAAGAGACATTACATTTGTCATGTTTTATTTGAAAAAACATTTTGAATATAATTTTCAGTTTAATTAGTAGACTGTGAGCCAGAAATGTTACCATATTTAGATAGATACATTTGAAATTCTGTATGTAGGCACGACTCTTGGCTTTTAATTAAATTTTTTATAACCATTAATTATAAACACCAATATAATAAAGTCTCTAAAGTATTCTGCCTTGGACCACTCCAGAAATAAAACTGTTAAATTCATAAAGATGAATGTGCTAACAAAATTTTATCTTAACAAAGTGAAAACTACTGTTGGATTTTCAAAAGTAATTACAATTTTCACTTCTAAGGGATCTTTAATGGCACCACGATTGTGGCAGCATCAAAGAAACTGTTAGTAGCAATATGTGACGGAGTGGCAGAAAGCATATCTGTGTTACTGCATTAATGATGGCCAAGCATGACACGAGACTTGCTACCCTCTCAATTTGTCCACTCTCGTGAATCTGCAACTCTACCTGCATAAATTCTGTATTTTGAATAACTCCATAACCAGAAGTTGCAAGGTGTGAGATTGGGTGAATGGGCAGGCTGTTGCATTTGAAAAGATCAGCCGATCACTCTTTTGTCACTAAATGTGTAAGCGGTATGTCTCTTACAATGACTGTGCTGCAAGATGTTCCATAAATATGATGTTTGAGTAACATCACAATTATATACCATCCCACTCTAAACTCTCTGGTATAGTTAGGAACAATAAAAGTTTGCAGAATGTCTTTGTAATGCTGCCGTTACGATGCCAAGATGACGGCAATGCCATTATAGACTACTGGTAACAATAATCGTAACTATTTATGAAACTCCATAATTTTACCATGTGAACACACTTTGATAAAATTTCTTTGTCATTTTAGATCACTCTAGAGATAAACATAACTTACTTTAATTTTGAAAACTAAAATCGGGTTTTATTTTACAAGTCTTAGTGGATCTGTATTAATTTTGAATAAAACTTTCTTAAATTTTCAGTCGACTTATGACGATCTCCTGGACGATATTGCAAGATCTAGAAGGAAAACAAAAAAGAAAGGTATGACAATTTGAAAAAAATGTTATTTGTTTAAAAAAGGTTAAAAATGATCAAACTACACTTCTCTAAGAGAAGGAGTGCCTAACATGTTCACAAATATATTAGTGATAATCTCAAACTTTACATTCAAAAAATTACTTTCTGGATTTGTTTAAAAAAGTTAAAATATCTTTGGTAAAATTTGTGAATTAGATCTACTGTATTTAACTTTTATTTGTTAATAAAATATTGCAATTAAATATTCTGATGATTATACAAATTAATTTTGTGAAAATAATAATAGGAAAAAAAAATCAAAAATCTTTATTTATTAACTTGCAAAATTTGACAATATGAAGTGACTCAAATTTTATCTGCTTTTAAATAAGACAAGAAGGTTTATATTTTAAAATGCACTGTTGTCAGTCTCGGGTACATTTTCGATGTTTTTACAGGCAGCTCTGCCTCCCACTTCAAAACCTGATTAAACATAGACGTGACTGAATTCTATGTTTGGTTGTGTTTAAATGCACTGTATCGATGTATGTGGTGGGGTGAGGGAATAGGCATCAAAATACACACACACACACACACACAGGGGGATGTTTTTTAGTTTAGAGGATCTCGAAATATCAATTTGCAAAAAACTGAGGGTCAAATTTGATGCAATCGCAATATTTCCCTGTGTTATAACAGCCAAGAAAGAAAAATAGCTCTCAAACAGAAATTTAAGAGTACTATAAAAAAATTTGCTTTTAATTAAAAAATAAAATATTTTATATTTATGGTAAGAGTTATTTTAAAATTGTCTAAAATATTTTTTATTTTTTTACAGTGGAAGACTTCAGAAAGATTTATCTACTACTTTATAACTTATTTCAATTTGTGGGTTTTCTGTACTGTTTAATTGTGATATCCATCAGATATGCAAAAGACGGACCTCGTGAGTACTTTAAATTATTTATTATTATTTTTGTATATATGGCCTCGGAGGAAATAACCATTACGTTCGAGTTACAACATTAAATTACGGGTGTCGTCTTATTCAGATCAACAGATTCTGTTTGTTTTTCTGCAATAGTAATCCTGCTAATCCAGTGCCATAATTAGTTTGGATTGGTTAGTGTGCATTGTATATTATTTGTTATAAATTAAATTATAAGAAATTCTTCTTATATTAATCCAAATATATACTTGCTGGTTTTTTGAGTTATTAATTTTACTAGTGAAAAGTAACTGAGCAAATCTGGCTGGTGGGTATTTGGATTAATTAATTGTTAGAGTGTCCTTTAAAACTTGCAATTGCATTTCTCTGAAATTTTGTGAAGTGCTTGATTAGTTAACTTTGTTCTTATTCACAACTTGCCTATGGTAACTGACAGTTATGTACTCATATTTGCCATTTTGTGACATCGTGGTGGAAAGACGCATTATCTGTTACTCCGAGTGGGAAGATGGGTTAAAAATTCTCTACTAAGATTATGAGTTAATATTTCATGAAATAACCAATCATAGCTACAGTTGTTGTAATATCCAGAGATCTCTGTTTTAAAAAGTACTTTACTGAAAGAACAAATTTGAAACTCAAACAGAGAATAAAATTTCAGTTGTTTTTCAATCTGAAGTACATATGAAATATGTACTTCAGATCCATATTCTGTCATATGGATCTGTCAGTATGTGTTTTAAGAATCTGCTTGGTTATATGAATAAAGTACCATTTATTGTGAAATTTTTCTCGAGTTGAACTCATTGAACTCACTTTAGAGCGGGTCTATAGTTTGTGTCAGTGTTTCGTACGACCAGTCTGAGTTGTTTCTTTTCCAGATTAACTCCAAATTTTCTTTTCTTCTCAGATTTGGAGCCCGGTATCCAATTGGGTTTAGACCAAAATTCTTTCTTGTATGTCTACCTTGGAAGGAAGATGTAAAACAAAAAAGGAAAGATGGTACAGTATTTACAAAGTATGCAAAGCATTTCCAGGTTGTATTTGAAAAAATTGATAATTTAAAAATTAAAAATACTTGAAAGAAATTGGCTTCGTACTTTCATCATGTCCAATCACCGAGCACTTTGTTCCCGGTGATTAAATGCTATGGAAGTATGAAGATGATCTTTAATGACTAAAATGCTGTTGTTATTTTAAATGAAAATTTAAAAAATCTTTTTTACATGGTTGATTTAGAAAATTTCCAGATCCAAATTCATACACGTTGATAATAAACAAATTGTAACTAAATTTTACATATTATTTTAACTAACATTTAGCGTACTAAATGTCATAATACTGTAAGAGCAAACGTGCATTCTCGGGACAGAATACAAATTACCTTGTTTGAGTCCAAGCAGGCATAAGATCTATTTGCAATGCTCAAAATCTTTATGTTCTTTAACATATATATGGTGGAGTCATTATGATATCAGAACAGTTTAGAATAGTTCTGTGGATATTTTTTAAACTGAAAACCAAATTTAAAATGAATGCTACATGCTAATAACTTATTCCAATATATCTTTTAAAAAACAAACAATACAAATTTAAATAGAGTAATTCCTAACATTGTTTCTGAGTTCGAAGTGTGCTATTGTCATTGTCGTCAAAAGGACAAAGCGTAACATAAAACTAAAATGCAGAAATAATTAGTGTAAATGCAAAGTGCATTTACACTAATAATTTTTATTCTGTGGTTTTCTAGAGCAGTTGTTTTTTGTTTTTCCCTGCATTTTTGAAAACCAAGATAGTATGATAAATGCATTTTTAAGATGTTAAAAAAAAAAAAAAAGGATACGTTACATTAGAAATAAAGAAGTAATAGGGGAAGTGTGCAGTAAATTCTGTCAAAAAATGGTTCTTTAGAATATTTTTACACAACTGGAATTTTATGAGATTATGGCATTACTGACAAATCTTCAGAGATGTTATTTATGGGACAAATTATGGCAAAAACCAAATGGATGTAATATTGTGTTAGTTGTTCTGCCATATGTAGATTGCATATGCAAATTTACACTATATGTAACTGGATTTATTGGCACCCATAGAGCAAAATATTTAATAATAAAACAAATGCCTTTTTTATATTTTAGTGTCGATGGAGGGAACGTACAGTGCAATTGGAAAGGCATTTCAGTTCTGCACTCTGATGCAGCTCCTGGAGATACTGCATCCACTCCTAGGCTATACTTCCGGTAACGCTGTCTTCCCAACAGTTCAGGTGAGTCCATTCAGTTGACTCTCACACGAATGTCAAAATTAACTTGGGCGATCAAGGTAATTTTCTCTGACCAGATTTTGTCATCTGGTCAGACAAAATGTTCATTTTTGTATAATATTCCAAATACCAGATCCCTGACAAATAGTAGTTAGAGACAAAGTTTTTTTTGTTGTGTCAAACTAATTATCAAAAAGAATAATCCATATTTAATCCAAGATTATCTAAGAAAAAGGGAAGCGGCAAATACATCACAACGATGAAATTATTTGCCAAGTGTCAATAAATTCACCAAGTCGTGACAATGAACCAAAAAAGAGAATAGTTGAGAGTTTTAACTTTTAAAATTGTAATGTAGGTGTTCGGACGAGTGACCATGCTATTCCTGATGATCGGTGGGGAACCGAGAATGCAGACCAAACCGGTGGTCTTTTATTTACTTGTAATATATGCCACCATAGAAGTCATCAGGTAAGAAAAATTTCCAATCTTTAGAAATCACAATATATTTTATATAGATTTTATTAATGTTTATTTGATAATTTCAGATATCCATATTACATGCTTAGAACATATAGCGTGGACATTGGCATTCTGACATGGCTGAGATACACCATCTGGATACCATTCTACCCATTGGGATTTCTGTGCGAAGGTACGTGTACAAAAGTCATTCGTAACACTATTCGTTTTGCTAAAAAAGAGAAAATGAAAAATTTAGCCATATTTTTTTAATAAGTCACATTATTAATCATTTTGCTGGGTGACTCTTTAATACAGTAGAGCATCGATTATCCGACTCAATTGGGGACTGGGGTTGGTCGGATAACTGAAAAAACGGATAACCGAAAAATACGAAAAAATACATTATTAGTATAGTATATTAGTATATCGCTATTAACCTACTTCGCATTGAATTTTCATCGATGTTAAGCCTAACAAAAATTTTTTAAAATAATAATCGTCGCTATTGTATCGTTAAAAATTATTTTTAAATTATTTTATTGCTCACGAAACAAACAACCACTCATAATTAGAAAATTAAGCCTCATTTAAATACTGACTTCCTTTCATGGTCGAGGCAATGTTGCTAGCTAAAACATGTAAAAGTACTATTAAAGTAGCCAAGACAGCCAAATATTGTAGCGCCACATCACTAGCGGACATTTGAATTTGCCTACTAGAATGGTCGGTTAATCGATGTGACGGTTAATCGGGGGTCGGATAATCGATGCTCTACTGTATATATTTTCCTTGGCCCAAGGAATTTATAAATTGACAATATAAGAAACCATACTTTATACAAATAGGAAAGAAGTGTTTTCAATCCCATGTGAAACTATGATTGTACCCCAATAGAGAAGATGAAAAATTTATCACAAGTTTCATTTTCTAATACATTCAGAAAATTACATCTTGCATCCCATACCCATGATCTATGGTGAACTTCTAACAAAGTTCAGCCAAGGATATCAATACGTAAATCTTATACATCAAACTTCGTTATTTAAAGAATGTCTTGGTACTTTGAAAAAAATTGTTATAGTCCCAAATAAACTGTGTGCAGATGGCACAAACTCAATATAATACACAAGGATTCATTGGGCAGACATCTTCGTAAGAAATTTACTTAAATGTTAACATTGACAGTTTTCAGTTTCTCGAGATTCAACAAAATTATAGTAATACTAGCAGACCCCTCCACGCGTTGTTGTGGCTCAAAATGTATCTATTATAAATTTATAACACTTCCCCCATGGGGGAGGAAATTTTTTGAAAAAATTTCTTGTTAGTGTACATTCTGTTGACGTACCTTATTAAAACGCAATCAAAAACGCAAAAACCCGCATCTAAAATAGTATAAATAGAAGCAGAGTTCTTTACCGTAAGCCTTAATCCTAACCATCTCCCTTCAGTGGGGTTGAATTTCGACATGTATATTATATTAATATAAAAACACGTGCGTATTCGAATGCAGCATTGTATAAAAATTTCAAAGGAATCGGTAGGAACAAACGAACATTACATTTTTATTTATATAGATAGATGATGATCTGCTTTAGTTCATTTTCACAGAAAAGCAAACTTAGGGCATCGTACTCGTAGTGCCATCTGTTGGACATAAAAGCCTTAACCATAGATTATATCTTTTAATTTATACGAATGTTTAACGGAATAATATACAGCCTATGTCCATTCTAAATATTGGTGAAAGAATTTTTGAAATCGGATGAGTAGTTTCGGAGATTACCCGCTACATCCAAACTTACCTCTTTATAATATTAGTATAGAAGAAACAACAACAAATATTTCGAAATTTGTCACTTTTATTTCTCATACAAATATATCAAAAATAAATTCTGGTCTATTTTTAGGTGTGATAATATTACGAAACATCCCCTATTTCGAAGAGACAAAAAAATTTTCTCTGGAACTACCCAATGCGTGGAATTTCTCCCTGCATTTTCCCACTCTCATGAGAGTTTATTTATTGATGGGATTTTTTCCAAGTAAGTATTTATAGAAAAAGATTTTGTCTTTGCTTTAGCATGTCTACATTTTCTCATTTTCTATGGTAAGTTTTTAACTATTACTATTATCTAATTAGTATTCTAGTCGACAAGAAAGTTTGTTCTGCAGATACTTCTATATTGATACGAAAATACAGTAGATCCCCCTATAAAACCGTTTCCTATAGTTNAAAAAAAAAAAGACACGTGCGATCTGCCAAGGATTGATGCCTCGCGTGAAGAAAGCCTTTAAACTTCATGCAACCAGCCCGTTGGTTAGCGCGAACATGACTATGATTTTCGGTGGTTATAAAACTACCGAAACTGATAGTTATTTACAGGGCCTGCCGTCTGCCGTGCTATGATACAGAGAGGTGGCCCCAAGACGCGGTACCGTAAGGGTGCAGCATTTAAAGGGTGGTATTTCGATGACTTGTATCATACTGAGAAAATCTACCGCACGGCCCTGGTTATTTACTTACAGCGTTGGTGAGCCACGGAGAAGAGTCAAAAATAAAACTAAAAAAATTGTGAAATACATACATAGTCTTGTTGATCCCCTGGGCACTAAACACATTGATGTCATACACACAACACAAGCGATTGAGTAGTGAGTGATGCGACCTGACGCACTCGAGACAGACCGCCCATAAAATATTTTTGGGAAATTGTTCTTCTCGGATTCATTATAGCGAGAGGCTGACCATAATCCTCTTTGGCCACNATTTTTAATATGCAAAGTTATGAAATTGCTTTTACCAGTCTGGTCACCCTTTTAAATATATATAAAATTTAATAAAACATGTTTCAACTGAAACAACTCAAATGTTCTCTTTTAGTATTTTTATGAAGAGTATATCCATTGTTGAATATTGGAGCTGGAGAACATCTGGCAAATAATTTTCTTTGTGGATAAAATTGATACTCCCTTAACTCAGCTTTTGTCTGGATAAATCCAGCCAAAAGATTACCTAGCAATACTGGATAAGTGTTTATGTACCAGTACGGTACATAAGGAGCAAGATGTTTTTCAATACACTTCCATTAACTCTGAAGTCTACATTTGAAACTTCTGAATTCCATGAACAATTGTAGTGAAGGGGCACGCTAACCCATCACCATCAATGTCACAGTTCTTTTTCTGGTGGAATTGCTTTGCTAGAGATGGTTTGCTGCCTTTGTAAAAATCAAAGTCCATGGTGATGTCCAGGTTAAATTGTCTGTGAAGTCTGCATGGCCTTTTCAAAAGGATAAGACAATTTTCTTCACCTGGACTCGCTTGTAGAGAATGCGGGATGGAGGTTCCTATTTATCTTGTGGTATTATGGTCTGTTTTAAACTATTTGCCTAGGTATCCGTAGTTCGGTTTGATTGGATGTTAGATAGACCCAATTGACCTTTCTTTCTGCGTATCCTTGGATGGTAAAGTGACCAACAATGGCTTTTTTCTAACACCTTTCTCCTGGGATCTACATGTTTATTGTCCATCCATTACCTGTTAGATTTATGGGATGTCAAAAGTAGAACAGACAAATGATGATATTTTGTAATCCAATAGTAAGAATGAATCATTACTTTCATATAAATTATATGCATAATTAGGAATATAATAAACCTACTAAGCTATCTTAACAATATATCTATTTTAATTTAAATTACAGAGAAAATATATATGAGGGTTTTTCAACCTCCACCAATCTAGAATAAAAAAAAACATTCTTGGCCTATTTTTCCATATAATTGCCTTGTCGATTCAGGAGACATCATATTGTGACACCAGCTTTTGTATTGTTGAAGAATGTTTCCGCCTGGCCATTCAGTCAGCTCAGTGTCACTTGTGAACTGCTCCTAACCACTTTGAACAGATGAAAATCATTTGGTGCTAAATCTGGACTGTACAGTGGATGAGGAAACTGCTTCCATTTGAACCTCTGGAAGGGTTTGAGTTATTTTTGCTGTGTGAGGACAAGCATTATCAAGGATCTCACCCTTGGACAGCATTCCTCTTCTTTTGTTCTGGATTGCCTGTCTTAAGATATTGAAGAGTTTTGCAATTCATGGTTGCATTGATGGTTGTCCCAGGTGCCATAAATTTGGTTATCAAAATGCTTCTTTTGTCCCAGAAAACAGTTACTATCCTTTTGTTGGTGGAAAATGATTGTCTCCAAGGAAATCCAAAAAATTCAAAGTGTGCATCCATTGTTTTCATTGCATCTTTGTCTCGGACATTTTCAAACAACACTCACATCCCCATCACAAACTTTCCAAGAACATCTCTTCATCCTGGTGGTGGTAACACTGCAAAAATGTCAAGGCAGCACCCATCCTTAGTCTTGTGATGGTCTGTGAGCACAATTTGCTGAACCCAAGCTTACAATGGTCTGTGAGCACAATTTGCTGAACCCAAGCTTACAATGGTATATAGTGTGGACAATGAAATTTGAGGAAACTCTTCACTGAGCTCAGAAATCATGAACCAATTCCCTTCTCACACCAATCATCAGTCATCACACACTTCCTCCCGTGACCACCCTCATCATAAACATTGTCACATTCTTGTTTGAATCCTACACTATTCACACACACACCTCGAAGTTCTCACCATACACATTACACATCCTTTGGTGGATTTCACCTCCATTCAGCTCTTTGGCCTGTAGAATCGAATTATTGCTTGTACTTCTGTTGACGGGAAACTAGATTGGCGGCGCCATGTTTACATGTGTACTGCACAGTAGCAAATGTCTAAAAGAGCTTGGCACTAAGTGATGAGGGAATATACTACTCACTAGGGGTGCACCTGTGCTTCGATTTTTTTTTCATGTGTTAGTGGAGATTAAAAAACCCCTCAGACAAGAGGAAGAGATTTTTCATTACTAATAATCATCTACTACTATAATCCATTTTTCTGCTTTTGATAGGTTTGAAACGCCTTTTGGCTAGAAGTACTGTAGTTCTGACTGACAGGGTAGAAAATCTTCCCTTATTTCTGATAACCTTTACTATTTTTTCCTATGCCTTAATTTGTTTTGCAATTACAACAAATTGGGGGTAACCATGACCAAATGTTATATAATTTAGTGAATTTAGACATAAAAATAGCAAACGACTGTACTAGTTAGATGTGTCAAGGCTTGCTTGGGATCCGGGTGGTACAACTGGCAAGTGCATTGCACAGTTGCATATAATTTACACATTTGTGTCATCTGACAGAGGAAGACCCCAGACAGTTTACATTCCGTCAATGTATATTCAATGGCACATTTTAAATTAGGATTATTGCTATTGAAATACTTAACTAAACTACCTTTTTATGGCATTGTGCTTTTAAAAAACAGCTTTCAACTTGGCTCCTCCTGATGCCAAATCTGACTGTACCTATATCATTTCAATGATGAATGCAGAAGTTGTATATTTCTGCCAGTGCTTCTAAGTTCGTCAGAATAACGGCAATACACTCCACTAAGTCTTAATTTTGGCTTTCTGCCATGGTACGACCCATGTCTTTGAAATAATGTGATTAGGAATGTTTTCTTTTCCTTTAACAAAAATGATACTGGGTTTGTCTTCAAGTTTGCCTCTTCCATCTCAAATGGGCTTACACACCAAACCTGCAGCATAGATTGGAATCCAGTCGTCAAAAAAGCTGCCGACTCAGACTCCTTTTTACATATATAAAATGGAAAACTATTGGAGAGTCAAATTTGACAATTCCAAGTTTTTTTGCAAATTACACATTTGGAGACCTCCCGAACCCCCAAAAAAAAGTCAATAAAAGGGGAAAAATTTGCGTGCGTGTGTTGTGTCTAATTTCTTTATTTTCTGTTCTGAGATAAACTTTACCCATTCTGAGATATTGTTTAAGAAACAAAATTTGGTACTGTAGCTTATGTATAAAGGGGCTATTAAATGCTATTAAATTTTGGTTATTAATTAAAGGTCGACAGGGTGAAGACACTGGAGATATGACACATGACCCCTTCTGTATGGTCAAACTTAATATTTTACTCGTTATTAGCATTCACACTTTTTTTTTTTATAAAACTCATCTCTACCCTCAAAAATTATGCTTTTTATCATTCTATAATAGTACAGTAAAACCCATTAAGATATTCTTGCCTGAGATGTTAGAACATATATGGGGGCACGATTTACTTCAACCACTTTGAAGCTTAATAACTCCTGTGTTAAACCAACCGACTCCGATTTAAAAACCACAGAAGTTATTAGGCTTCAAACAGGGTGAATAAAACATGCCTCCCCTCCACACATATAGAAAAAAATCTTGAATCTTTTGCATGTCTCGGAATTTCAAAGTGTCCCGAGTCGAAAAATTAAAAATTTGGGGAGGGTCATTTTCTGACCGAGTGCTACACTTTCCCTCTGTTATATACAAGAGCGGAAAAGTAAAAATTATTGAACACACATTTATATATTGACTGTGTCATTACTTTAAATGTAGAAACTTTTTTATTTAGCTAAAAAGACTCCTCTATCTTTATTTGAACTCTACTTATGAATTGAATCTTTTATTCTAAGGTCATGTGATGACATCAGAATTTCTTTTGGTAACAAGTCCGCCCCTGTCGGAGTCTGATAGCAAGGCAAAAGTCAGAGTTGGTAGATTTTTATGTGACTCCAAAGCCCTGAAAATAACTGACTTCAAACGTTTTTTTGCCACTTTATTATGGGCATTCCAAAGACTGTCTAGGCAACTCTCTTGTACTAAGGCAACAGGTAAAGGTAGTTTACCTGTTGAAAAATGCATTCCAATACATGCTTCTGGTCAGCCGACCAAATCTTAAGGATAGAGTTTGGTGCACGGCCCGTCCTCTACCAGAGACGTCCAAGTATTGTAAATTAAGGTATTTTACTTCATTTCTTTGTGGAGAACAGGCACATACCACCATGGTAGGAGTTCCTTATAATAGATGATGGCAGGGCTTGCAAAAAACTCAAATTTGGCACATGCATCTTCACTGGGCTCCTCCCTTATTAAAAAAAGTTTGATTGTCATATCATAGAAGAGCTTTTAGTTGAAAGTAATATCTCAAAAATTACAGGGTCTTTTGTACCAAAATGCATACCAGTAATGAAGTTGCATTCTGATGATATCACACTGCTAAGTCTCTTATCTGTACAGTTTTGTTACAAAAGTATAAACACAGTCTTAATTTAAAAAATAAAATAATAATTAATCTTAAAAAAAAACAAGTTTTATCATCATTTATCCAATTTTTTAGATTTTGTTTATAATTTTGTTACAGTCACAGTATAAAATAATTCTTAACTGTTATTTCTTAGAATATTTCATCAAAAGGTGGAGTTTCAAAATATTTATCTGGCATTGAATTTTTTCTTCTGTTAGTGCTTCTCATGCTTTCATAATTTTCAATTTTAGTTCATTTACACTGTTATACTGGTTGTTTCCTCCATAGACAGCAAATGTTAGACAGCCCTATAGATTTTTAATGGGATTCATATCTGGACTTCATATCTATTACCTTAATTCTTCTTTTTCAAGCCACTGTTTTGTTGATTTTGAGGTATGTACTGAAACATTGTCCTGTTGCAATTTCCAGTTAGTTCCACCAATTAATGGCCCAAATATAATTAAGTTGTCAGAGCATCTTTTGATAATTTTTCAATGAGTTCATTTTACCACTAATAAAAACAATGCCTATCTTACCACTATGTCCAAAACCTGCCAATGCTGTCTACTCATTTTCACTTTTTCATAAGTGGTGCCAGTAACTTGGAATTTAGATAGACCAGATGGCTTTTCTTTTTTATCTGTGAACACTATTTGATGCTACTGAGATCCAGGATATTTTTTTCTTTTGCCCATGGAAGTTAGCTAATTGGTGCTGTTTGGTTAATTTTTAGGAAGTTTACAGTTTGATTGTTTGGAGAACCCTAAATAATAGTCATCTGCAATACTTTGTCATCAAGAAAAGCTTCAGCTGCTCTACCATTTTTTCGTTTGTTATTAATTAAAATACTTGGAGTCTATCTCTGTCAGTCAGGCTTTCAGGCCTAGCAGATCATTTAGTTTTTCCATATTGTTCTTTTTGCTGTAAGGCATGTTTTACAGCAGATGTAGAATGATTCACACTAGCTGCTGCTTGTCTCAATGATTTGCCAGATCCTTGTAGTAAATGTATTTCATGAATTTATTGTTCTGTTAGACTGCAACCACAAAGCATTGTTTAAAATCTTTTCAAAATTTCTAAACACTGTATTGCTGCCTTCTATTGTTAATAATAAGAAAAGCAACTTTAATTATAATAACTTTTAATCATTTTTAAACCTGTGTTTATAATTTTGTTACAGTCCAAAATTTAAAAGTTTACCAAAATATATTTAAAATCTGTAGCTATAATTTAATACAAGTTTTTAACCTAAAATTTAAAAAAAAACTTCAAAAAAACAATGGTACAATCTAACAAGTTATTGAGATAACACAATCAAACTGAAAGTAATAACTAAACTAATTGTATGTTTTCAACATAATTTTTTGTTAATCCAGTCACAGTTTATTTCATATCAATTTAGTCTTAAATGATAAATTACTTATCAATTTCCTTAATACAACTCCTTAAATGACAGATTTCTGTATACAGAAATTAAGTTTGAACTTTTGAAATGGAACCATACTGTTCTAATACTGTAAGGTGCAAACCAATTCAACTGTTAAATCAAATTCAAAGTTAACTGCTAATAAACATAGTAAGTTTTTGCTTTTTTTTCTTTCTAGCATTGTATTGTTTAATGAACAACATGTACAAGCAGAGGGTGAAGATCCTGGGAGAGAAGAGGAAAGAAAAATCCCTATGAAACATTGCAAGCGGCTAATTACACTCCTCCACCAATAAAAAAAGAAAGTAATAAAGATTATTATTGTATATTTAATATAAATGAATATTCTTCGCCTCGGAATAATTTAGTCTCCCTCCGACGGATCGATAACGCGTTAGTCACTTCGGACACCGCTAAGGGACCTCGTTCGTCTCAATCTCCCTCTCTCTTCTTTTGTACTTTTGTTTCGAAAAATCGATCGATTGTATCTTACTTTTCTTATTAAAGAATATTTGACAAAAATAAAATGAGAAATTATTTACTAATCCCTAATATTTTTTGTACTGCCATTCGACTCGTGGAACGGAACCCAAAGTTCTGTGCTTTCGTGTATACAAAGACTCGCCACGTTTCGTGTGTTTGCTTTCGGGATTTTAAAGATAAAACTTAGAATACGAATGTATTTTTCCTGTGTGAGATTGCGTATTTAAAAGATTAGAAAAAAAATGTTTAAAAACGATCCACTTTCGCGCTTCTGCACTACACTGACAAGGAATTGTTGACAATGGATTTCCCTCGTTAGTTATCTCCCCTATCGCTTTAAAACGAGCCACAAACAAATCGTGATGAACTAACGGCTATTGTGTTTACCAGACAAGGCACCATACTTATCTAGATAAAGCCTCCGATAATCGCGGGAGTTTGCGTAGCTTTTAATCCTAAAAGAACTGTCGATCTCGCATTAAATTTAGGTCACTAACTGAACTACGTAAAAAGTAGATTTGAAAATTATGAAAATTATGAAAATTTCAATGCACCGGAAATTTTTCTTGTTTAAAGCATTAACGAACTATATATCGGGTGTCTCCCATGAATATAAAGGCATTAATAGATTTTCGTACAAAGTCGTTCACAAGGAAAAATTTGCATAGCCTATTTATTTATTTAATAGAATTATTAAGTCCGTTAGGGGTTTGCCTCGGCGCATTGTGAAAATTAAAATAACGCCCTTCAAAGCTTATAAACAGGCCATCACGAGCCATTGTTCGCCAGATTGCAGATGTAATATTGGCAAATCAATTATTGGAGTTGTGCTACCCTATCACTAGCGCCCACTAACTAAGGTCCAAGGAAAAAATGAGCTTGACGGACACCTGGAAACATCATCTGGAGTGACGAAAAAAAATCATCCTTGATAGTCCAGATGGTTGGAGTCACTACTGCATGGTTTGAGAAGCCAGAAAGGACCAAACGACAAATTGATGGCTGTTATGGTGGGGATGGTTTTAGTTGGCAAGACTCCACTTGCCTTTTTTACAAGGGCTTTTTGTAGCCCTTGTAAATGATTATCGAGGCACGTTGGCGAGCAATCTCTCGCTCTTTGCTTGTGAATGGGAGCATTGCTCTATTGAAAGACCCATAGATTTCCACAATACGTTGTGCAAACTATTTAGCTAAAGAGCTGGCCAATTTATAAGAAACACCTCAATCTCCTGATCGTAATCCGATGGAAAATCTTTGGAGATTCTGTCTAGAGCTGTATATGCAAATTGCAACAGTATAAATGTGGAGAACTAAAACAAGCCGTAATTCCTCACTAGGAGGAAATAAATGCATTTGTCCACCAAAACCATTTACTAACTCATTCTAGCCGTAGGTGGTTTCATTGAATAATGAATTGTTTTTAACAATAACCTAATAACACGTCATTGTTTCAGTTAACTTTGTTATATGCCTTTATATTTTTGAGGCAGTCAAATTTATTTTAATTGTTTAAATTGTTTATTTTTTTCCCGTCTCAATAAACGACTGTTGTTTCTTGCACGTGCTTTTATGAAAGTCCAAGCAAGTCAAAAATAAATTATTTTTTCGTAAAGTTTTCAGTGTGAATGATTTTATATGGAAATTATTAATGCCTTTATATTCGTGGGGTTCACCTTACTACCCATTGGGATATTTATAACAAAGGACGATCGAAATTTACGGCAATATGACAGTATTAAGTATTTGGCAAACCCGTATAAGGCTTTCAATGTTTATTTAATATTAAAAACAATAGTATGTTGTTAATGCCTACAAATACGAGACAAATTAAACAGTGCTGCACTGCACATTTCACAACAACTGATTCTTGTTGGAGACAAAGCTAATGTCTAGAATCAATCAGTTTTTTCCACGAACAAGTGAGACATCGGTTTAAACATTACACATTTAAACATACAGTCCTTTTGTATGTTTAAAGTGAAGAGAGACTACGATAAAAACGACGAGGTAGAGCAGAGATGCCCAAATTTTTTTCGACTGTCGACCTCTTCGACATTTCCTTCACCCTTTATCGACCGCCCCTTTTCTGCTAATACAGTTAGTAATAATAGTCTGGTGAGCCATTATAAATCTACCATTATTTGCATAGAAAATATCTAATGTGCAAATTTACGTCACCCCGAACTGTCATAGATGTAACCTATCATTACTATCAAGCGAACAAGCTGATGTTTATACAAGCTAACTTAAAAATAAAAATAGTATTGACTAATATTAAATTAGCAGAACACACCCTTGTAATTCGTTATGCTAACAGACTCGTAACGAAACGTACAATGAAGGAAACGACCTCCGAAACTGCAGAAATAAATGTATTATTTGGTAATTTGCTTATAGTTGTTCAACAATATACGCGTGATTACACCCGGTTAGCGACCATCTTGGATTCCCACCTTGTCCCTACGTAATACTGTATTTACTCTATGGTTTATACTGCAGCGATACGACGTATCTTTAATTATCACTTTACTAAATTTTTTCAAATTAACCTATTGTGTTTCCTTTCGTGAAAATTTTGGCAGCGATTCGCGGACCGCAGTGTTTATTAATATTAAATTAGAATTTTGCAATAATAAAAAAAATCTAATTCTAATAATCCCGCGTAATAGTTTCTTTGCTATTATTGGTCAATTCCTCCGCGGTATGGAGCGAAGGATATGTTTCCGGTCCGATTCCGAATTTGAAATTAAACGCTTTGGCTAGAAAGTTAATTAACCATCGCGATAATTTGGCAATAGAGGAACGTCGCCATCTATCGGTGAAATTTTCGGAAGAAACAATGTACGAAAAAATGAATCGATATAAATTGATCCCTTTGCAAAATCAAACGCCGGAAATTGGTTTTGTTTGCGTATAGTTAAATTATGCAGACGAAACGTTTCATACGATTTCCAAAAGAATCCTACGAACTCGAATACTGTAAATATCAATTCGTTAAAAATTTTATTTTAGACTCGTGGATTGTCTGTCTTTCTGAACGCTACTCACGTTTTCCCTCTTCTAAGACACAATCTAACTACATTTTATTGTGACGTAACCAATTGTCTTTATGCTAAACTTCGTCGGCCCAGAGTTTCTATCCAGTTTAAGCAGATGCCAAACTTTTCTATCTTTATGCACCCTGTTCACTAAGAGTGCCCTTTGCCGTGTCCATCGTGGATTCGGTTACGTCTACAATAGGAACGACCGGGAGTTGGGGGACGGGTCTCGACATATCCGGGACGGACCATCCCCGAATTTCAGTCAAATAAGCCGGTTAAATTTACCCTAGGTATCCAAGATGGCGGCGGTCGACAATAACCAAAACGCGCCTATATTTAAACTTTTTTTTAAACTAAAACATTTTTAAAACGTAAATTTGCTACTCACTTTTTCCCGTGCTTTTGGCTTCATTTCCTACTTTTGGACCGGAGACGAAAAATAATAAAGTCACCATACTACCTGAAAACCATAGATAACTGGACGTAGTGAATTACGAGATTGGAGACATCAGTGGTTCGAACAGTATTTGCCTGGAGTGCAAGTTTAAACCTATGCGGAACTGACTGCAGCCTCAGCGTCTCCTCGGTGGGCGGCACCTGAGGTGCTCGCCAACCTCGTCGTCGCTGCTTCAGCCGCGCGGCCTCGGCATACAAATATAACATCACCTAGGTTTTGAACAGTAAAGGATGAATCACTAACCTTCGGGTGCACGAACAGTCGAACGTCACTTACATGTTAGTGGAAAACTAAAACGGCGTAGAATGCATTGGAAAAGGCAAGTGTTAACCGACATATAAACAGTAAAAACAATTGGCCAAAGTTTCTACTCGTTAAATTAAAATAAAAAAAACAGAAAATTGTAGAAACTTTAAAAAAAAACCATGAACGCCATACGAAAAGATAACGACATGCACCGTCCGTCTACCGAACTCAAAATTTGCATAATTCCTCATATTTTCCAAGTGGAAATTTTTGAAGAAAATTTGCATATGAAACCGTCAGTATGATAAGCGCCATCTACATTTCATTTCTAAACGCGCATGCCGTCGAGGTTACCGGAAGAGCCGCCATCTTGGATACCTAGGGTAAATCTAAACAAAAAAAGGTTTTTAAATTAAATATTAAATAGATGGCGTCAAACACGCAGTTTTAAATGTGGGGAAAGTTAAGCAACTCTTTGCAGGTTTTTTAAACTAACGACATTAATTTCCCGAATCTCAGTATTGAGAAAAGAGAATTCAAAATGATAATAGTTAATTAAAAGATCCTCTGAATGCCACGGGCAAAGAGGATTGGATTAGTGAGATATGGCAACGCGACACATGTGCGAGCGGCCAAGGTGGTAGCCTACCGCTCTGGGGGACCTGGGTTCGAATCCGAACGGGTCGAAAAATCCCCAGAAATTTTTCGGGGGTGGTCCGTTCGGATTTGTCGGATTTGATCAAAGAAAAAATAGTAAGATCAACCGAACCCCCAACATGAGCCAAAGAAGAAGAAAGAGGAGGATAGACCGTTCAACCAGTCCCGTTCCTCACCACCCGGCAGCCCCATTGTGGGCCTGGCCGAACTCATAATGGGCTTGCAAAAAGAGGCCCTCTTAGTGCCCACAGGGCGGAAAGAGTAAAAAAAAGTAAGGCTTGATAATATAATACAGTATCTATAT